>NC_134903.1:24954779-25019779 GCF_041734735.1 Babylonia areolata
ATCACTACACAGAACACACAACACACGTTACTACACAGAACATACAACACATGTCACTGTTCAGAACACACAACTCACATCACTACACAGAACACACTACACACATAACTACAGAGAACACACAACACACATCACTACACAGAACACATGACACACATCGCTACACAGAACACACAACACATGTTACTACACAGAACACACAACACACATCACTACACAGAACACACATTACTATACAGAACACACAACACACATCACTACACAGAACACACATTACCACAGAGAACACACAACACATATCACTACGCACAACACACATCACTGCACAGAGCACACATTACTACACATTACACAGAGCACACATCACTACACAGAACACACATCACTACACACAACACACATCACTACACACAACACGCATCACTACACAGAACACACATCACTACACACAACACGCATCACTACACACAACACGCATCACTACACAGAGCACACACTACAACGAAAAGAAAGACAAAACCAAAGTAAACAGACTCAGCGAAAAGTGACACAAACAGAACACTACACAGAAGAAGAAAAAAACAAAAATAACTCACACGAAAGTCCAATAAGTGGCAGCGTTCCCATGACAACCAGGGCCAACTTCCAGCCATAGACAAAGGCGATGACAACGCCAGCCACCATGCCAGTGACCGCCTGAAGTGCCAGGGCGATTCGAATTCCTGTTGCCTGCACACATAAAACGGTATTCCAGAAAAAAAAAAAAAATTGCAATTTTCTTCTTCCACCCCCCCCCCCCCCCCCCCCCATCCCACTGCCTTCCATTTATTCTTAGTCATGGCTTCTTCTTCATTTGTGGGCTGCAGCTCCCATGTTATTTTTACCCCGCCATGTAGGCAGCCATACTCCGTTTTCAGGGGTGTGCATGCTGGGTATATTACTCGTTTCCATAACCCACCGAACACTGACATGAATTACAAGATCTTTAACGCGCGTATTTGATCTTCTGCTTGCATATACACACGAACAGGGTTCAGGCACAAGCAGGTCTGCACATGTTGGCCTGGGAGATGGGAAAAATCTCCACCTTTTACCCACCAGGTGCCGTTACCGAGATTCGAACCTGGGACCCTCAGATTTAAAGTCCAATGCTTTAACCACTCGCCTATTGCACCATGGCTAAAATCAGGGCTGATTGTGATCCAGGAATGAACGCTGTCACTGGCTGAATTGGTGATGCACTTATGGTGTTCACATTTTTGCACATTGAAAAAATACACATATACATGCATAAACTTTACATACTTTTGTGGTGCAGTTGGAACTGAAGGCATGCTCTGTCTTGTCCTGTTCTGTTCAGGTAAGGTACAGAGTCTTCCACCATCAACACATTTCTTCCACTATCAACACATTTCTTCCACTATCTACACTTTTCTTCCACCATCAACACATTTCTTCTACCATCACCACATTTCTTCCACCATCTACACATTTCTTCCACCATCACCACATTTCTTCCACCATCACCACATTTCTTCCACCATCTACACATTTCTTCCACCATCAACACATTTCTTCCACCATCAACACATTTCAAACCAGGTAAGATACAGAGTCTTCCACCATCAGCACACCATCAACACATTTCTTCCACCATCTACACATTTCTTCCACCATCTACACATTTCTTCCATCATCTACACATTTCTTCCACCATCTACACATTTCTTCCATCATCTACACATTTCTTCCACCATCAACACATTTCTTCCATCATCTACACATTTCTTCCACAATCAACACATTTCTTCCATCATCTACACATTTCTTCCACAATCAACACATTTCTTCCATCATATACACATTTCTTCCATCATCTACACATTTCTTCCACCATCAACACATTTCTTCCACCATCTACACGTTTCTTCCACCATCAACACATTTCAAACCAGGTAAGATACAGAGTCTTCCACCATCAACACATTTCTTCCACCATCCACACATTTCTTCCACCATCTACACATTTCTTCCACCATCAACACATTTCTTCCACCATCTCCACGTTTCTTCCGCCATCAACACATTTCAAACCAGCCACACCAATCCCAATCAGAAAAAAGAAATCTCTCTCTGCCTGCTGACCAACACAGGATACAGATTCTGCCAACAACATGACAAAATCAAACCCATCCATCCCGAACAGATCCATCTCTCTGTCTGCTTGTTGACCCACTTATTGTTTTGACAGTGAAGGCATCAGTGGCCATACTCCACAGATAGAACTGCATCACAGAACTGCATCACTACATCTCTCAGTGCATGCTGGGAAATTACCATTTTGACAGTGGAAGTGTTGGTGGCCATACTCCAAAGATAGAACTACATCACTACATCGCACTGTGCATGCTGGGAAGGTACCGTTTTGACAGTGGAAGTGTTGATGGCCATACTCCATGGATAGAACTACATCACTACATCGCTCTGTGCATGCTGGGAAGGTACCGTTTTGACAGTGGAAGCGTCGGTGGCCAGACGAGTGGTGAGGGCGCCAGTGGCGTGATGGGGGTCATCGAAATACGCCACGTCCTGACGCAGCAAGTTCTCAAAGGTCATCAACCGCAAACGTTTTGTCAGACGCTCCCCCGACTGGCCAAAGCAGTAATTCTGGAACAGAATCATGAACACTGTTGTTATCATCATCAGTATTATTTGTATTTGTATTTCTTTTTATCACAACAGATTTCTCTGTGTGAAATTCAGGTTGCTCTACCTGGGGAGAGTGCGTTACTATACTACAGCGCCAACCAGTTTTTTGTATTATTTCCTGCATGCAGTTTTATTTGTTTTTCCTATTGAAGTGGATTTTTCTACAGAATTTTGCCAGGAACAACCGTTTTGTTGCTGTGGGTTCTTTTACGTGCGCTAAGAGCATGCTGCACACGGGACCTCGGTTTATCGTCTCATCCGTCATCTTATCGCTGACGCTGGCATCATCATCACCATTGTTGTCATCATCACCATGATCATCGGTGCCATAATCACTATTGTCACTGTCATCATCATCACCTTCACTGTCATCATCACCATGATCATCAATGCCATAATCACTATTGTCACTGTCATCATCATCACCTTCACTGTCAGTCATCATCATCAGCATCATCACTGTCATTATCACCACCATCGTCACCAACATCATCATCATTACCATTTTCATCACCATCTTATTCATTACCATCATGTCTAGTAGTTGTAGTAGTTGTAGTAGCCATAGTAGTAGTAGTAGTAGAACTTTCATTTTACATCTTTTCATATATTTCATCTTTTTCAGACATCATATTTGTTCTATTCAGGTGGTTTGCCTCAACGATGCCCAGAGATACCAACCCCTGAGTGTTTGTGGGAACAATCAGGTAATTTGGTAGGAACAATCAGGAAATTTGGTGGGAACAATCAGGTAATTTGGTAGGAACAATCAGGGGGAACAATCAGGAAATTTGGTAGGAACAATCAGGTAATTTGGTGGGAACAATCAGGAAATTTGGTGGGAACAATCAGGTAATTTGGTGGGAACAATCAGGAAATTTGGTAGGAACAATCAGGAAATTTGGTGGGAACAATCAGGTAATTTGGTGGGAACAATCAGGAAATTTGGTGGGAACATTCAGGAAATTTGGTTTTGGTAGGAACAATCAGGAAATTTGGTAGGAACAATCAGGAAATTTGGTAGGAACAATCAGGAAATTTGGTAGGAACATTCAGGAAATTTGGTGGGAACAATCAGGAAATTTGAGGAAATTTGGTGGGAACAATCAGGAAATTTGGTTTTGGTAGGAACAATCAGGAAATTTGGTTTTGGTAGGAACAATCAGGAAATTTGGTTTTGGTAGGAACAATCAGGAAATTTGGTAGGAACAATCAGGAAATTTGGTAGGAACATTCAGGAAATTTGGTGGGAACAATCAGGAAATTTGAGGAAATTTGGTGGGAACAATCAGGAAATTTGGTAGGAACAGTCAGGAAATTTGGTAGGAACAATCAGGAAATTTGGTGGGAACAATCAGGAAATTTGGTAGGAACAATCAGGAAATCTGGAAGGAACAATCAGGAAATTTGGAAGGAACAATCAGGAAATTTGGTGGGAACAATCAGGAAATTTGGAAGGAACAATCAGGAAATCTGGTAGGAACATTCTGAATCTGGAAGGAACAATCAGGAAATCTGGTAGGAACATTCTGAATCTGGAAGGAACACTTGTACTCTGAGCATCACCAGCAAATGGGCACAGACGCTGTTTGACCAAGACGCAACTTGATCTGGCCACTCTCTCTTGTTTGTGCAAACGATTAATCCTTTGAGCCCTGAGTTCCTGAGCAATTTTAACCCTTCTGCCTGAGCTCCTGAGCCAAAATTTGCAAATAATTGGTATTTAATGTGTCACAGCAGATATAAAAAGAGTGCCCTGACCACCGTTTTACCGGTGGTAGAGAAAAATGACAAAATGCCTAGCCACCGGTTGAGCGGTGCGTAAACACTTGTGTCATGTTTTGCTATTGGTTGACTTATATTGAAATCGATCTTTTTTATCCAAAGTACATGCACAAAACACAGTGAAAAGGCGCGGCCATGTAGGTACTACGTTCACTGACGTCAGAATATTACGGTTTTTCTGATTGGCTCTTCAATATAAGTCAACCAATAGCAAAACACGACACAAGTGTTTACGCACCGCTCAACCGGTGGCTAGGCGTTATGTCATTTTTCTCTACCACCGGTAAAGCGGTGGTCAGGGCTCAAAGGGTTAAGCTGATTGGTCCAATGTAAACACACACACGATCAGCTGAGCAACATCATGTGAGACGAAGGAAAGTAGTGACCGCCTTGGCCTCACGATCAATAAGTCTACAATGTCTGGGTGATCACTAATGTTGTGACAGGAAAGCATGTGACCACGCTATGTAGTCAAAAATAAACTCGTTGGAACAATTTTGACGTTGGCGTAACATTGAAACAAACTGAGGTCGAGCGTAACAAAATATGGCCAGTTTGTGACAGTTGCATCCCTGGACGCCCCAGCCACTTAACACTGAAGGGAGTGATGCACTTTGTGTGACACAGAGTTAAACAGCACACACTGAAGGGAGGGGTGCACTTTGTGTGACACAGAGTTAAACAGCACACACTGAAGGGAGGAGAGATGCACTTTGTGTGACACAGAGTTAAACAGCACACACTGAAGGGAGCGATGCAGTTTGTGTGACACAGAGTTAAACAGCACACACTGAAGGAAGGAGGGATGCACTTTGTGTGACACAGAGTTAAACAGCACACACTGAAGGGAGCGATGCACTTTGTGTGACACAGAGTTAAACAGCACACACTGAAGGAAGGAGAGATGCACTTTGTGTGACACAGAGTTAAACAGCACACACTGAAGGGAGAGATGCACTTTGTGTGACACAGAGTTAAACAACACACACTGAAGGAAGGAGTGATGCACTTTGTGTGACACAGAGTTAAACAGCACACACTGAAGGGAGTGATGCACTTTGTGTGACACAGAGTTAAACAGCACACACTGAAGGGAGGAGCGATGCACTTTGTGTGACACAGAGTTAAACAGCACACACTGAAGGAAGGAGGGATGCACTTTGTGTGACACAGAGTTAAACAACACACACTAAAGGAAGGAGAGATGCACTTTGTGTGACACAGAGTTAAACAACACACACTGAAGGAAGGAGGGATGCACTTTGTGTGACACAGAGGTAAACAACACACACTGAAGGAAGGAGGGATGCACTTTGTGTGACACAGAGTTAAACAGCACACACTGAAGGAAGGAGCGATGCACTTTGTGTGACACAGAGTTAAACAGCACACACTGAAGGAAGGAGAGATGCACTTTGTGTGACACAGAGTTAAACAGCACACACTGAAGGGAGGAGAGATGCACTTTGTGTGACACAGAGTTAAACAGCACACACTGAAGGGAGGAGAGATGCACTTTGTGTGACACAGAGTTAAACAGCACACACTGAAGCAGAAATCAGGAAGGAAAAAGCAGTGATCATCTGCCATACTTTGACTGGATGAAACAGAAAACACTGCAGACTCAGTGCCAACAAACATGAGGGTATGCCCAAGCACACACACACACACACACACACACATATGACAGAGGCTTATGCCTAAATGCCTAAACACTGTTTCCACAATCCAACAAACACATCTCCATAAACCAGCCTGATATCATTTTTGTTTGAATCCAAAATATCAGCAACACTTTGTGCCACAGTGACTAAAACTAAAGACTCCAACTGTGTTGTCTGCACAGTCCCGTGGTGACGCAGTGCTGTGATAATGATGATAATAATAATAATGATAGTACTTATATAGCACTCAATCTTGTGCAGAGACAAATCAAGGCGCTTTCACACCAGTCATTCACACACATGCATGAAGAAACTGAAGACAAGGACGAGTCAGTGGGAGGGAGGCTATCGTGGGAAGAGGTGGGTTTTAAGGCCAGACTTAAAAGAGCTGAGTGCGGAGACCTGACGAAGCGAAAGAGGAAGCCTGCTGTATGAACTGACCATGAAGGTGTGTGTGATGAAGTTCAACGCGCCGAGAGCCAGGAACATCAAGCTCCAGAAAATGCCGCCATCCAGCAGCTTATCTCCAGTCTCACCGAACACCTGCACACAGCAACAGGTGTTACACCTGCACACAGCAAAAGGTGTTACACCTGCACGCAGCAACACGTCACACTCAACACCTGCACACAGCAACAGGTGTTACACCTGCACGCAGCAACACATCACACTCAACACCTGCAGCACCAGCAAAAGGTGTTACACCTGCACACAGCAACACATCACACTCAACACCTGCACACAGCAACAGGTGTTACACCTGCACGCAGCAACACGTCACACTCAACACCTGCACACAGCAACAGGTGTTACACCTGCATGCAGCAACACGCCACACTCAACACCTGCACACAGCAACATGTGTTACACCTGCACGCAGCAACACGCCACACTCAACACCTGCACACAGCAACAGGTGTTACACCTGCACACAGCAACACGTCACACTCAACACCTGCACACAGCAACACGCCACACTCAACACCTGCACACAGCAACAGGTGTTACACCTGCACGCAGCAACACGCCACACTCAACACCTGCACACAGCAACAGGTGTTACACCTGCACGCAGCAACACGCCACACTCAACACCTGCACACAGCAACACATCAACAGCAACTATAACAGCGATAAATCAACAACAGCAACAACACAACAACAAGTACATTAATAGTAACAGCAACAACACAACAACAAGTACATTAATAGTAACAGCAACAACACAACAACAAGTACATTAATAGTAACAGCAACAACACAACAACAAGTACATTAACAGTAACAGCAACAACACAACAACAAGTACATTAACAGTAACAGCAACAACACAACAACAAGTACATTAACAGTAACAGCATGAAGGAGAAAAAGCAGAAGAAGAGCCTTTCACATACGCTTGCCGGTCTAAAAGAGCTTGTTCCCTTTTCTATACAGAACTCGTACACAGTTCAAACACACACACACACACACCACACACAAACACACGCACATGCTCGCGTGCGCACGCACACACACACACTGTGCACATTCACACGCAGTGACAAAACACACGCACACTGGTTACCACAGCAAAGTGGTTCAAGAACAGATAACTGGGAAGAAGTATATTTTAACCCCATCACAGGTGGGGCACTGAGGCCCACAACCAGCTCCTAACGAGACCTCTGACCAGCTCCTAACCAGACCTCTAACCAGCTCCTAACCAGATTTCAGTGTTCTAATGGCTAAAACGGGAAGACTCAGACAACACAGAGATCATCCACTTTACAGAAGCATCTTTGTTGAGTGTTGCTTCGATTTCCTAATCAACACTGCAGGTGTTGTGTGCTTGGTTAACAACGGGATATGTTATATATATAATTTATATTATGAAAGCGTACAGTGCAGCCCTGTCATGTAGTCCCAAACTGGAATGGATGACAACAACATCCTAATCCCCAACATTAAACACAGAATTTTTTTTTTAATTTTTTTTTTTTTTTTTTAGACTCCATGGCTTTTCATGCCCAGCTCTCATGGTGACCTCAGTTTCAGTTTCACCTCCGTTCCTGTGTTTAACCCTTTCACCGCCAAGCTCACATTTATGCACAGGCGTGGTAGAGGACCCATGTCACTGAAAGATGACCGTTCATTGGTCTGTTATCCATGAACCTACTGCTCTTAATGTTCAGTGGTAGGATAGGCCATGTTTTCTATACTTCGCAGGGGGATTCCCCAGCTATTCTTAGCCACTGTCTTTTCTGTGTTTATACCACAAGGGAATTTTGCACTCTAAATTGACTGGCGGTTAAGGTAAGTTGCTGTCAAGGTCTTCGTGTCAACAGGTTTACAGGGGACTGACGTTGGAGGGACATGGTGTTGGTCTCCACTATGGAGGGGACACTCTGTATGTCTCCACTATGGAGGGGACACTCACTCTTTATGTCTCCACTATGGCGGGGACACTCGCTCTGTATGTCTCCACTATGGAGGGGACACTCACTCTGTATGTCTCCACTATGGAGGGGACACTCACTCTGTATGTCTCCACTATGGAGGGGACACTCACTCTGTATGTCTCCACTATGGAGGGGACACTCACTCTGTATGTCTCCACTATGGAGGGGACACTCACTCTGTATGTCTCCACTATGGAGGGGACACTCTGTATGTCTCCACTATGGAGGGGACACTCTGTATGTCTCCACAATGGAGGGGACACTCACTCTGTATGTCTCCACTATGAAGGGGACACTCTGTATGTCTCCACTATGGAGGGGACACTCTGTATGTCTCCACAATGGAGGGGACACTCACTCTGTATGTCTCCACTATGAAGGGGACACTCTGTATGTCTCCACTATGGAGGGGACACTCACTCTGTATGTCTCCACAATGGAGGGGACACTCTGTCTCCACTATGGAGGGGACACTCTGTATGTCTCCACTATGGAGGGGACACTCTGTATGTCTCCACTATGGAGGGGACACTCTGTATGTCTCCACTATGGAGGGGACACTCACTCTGTATGTCTCCACTATGAAGGGGACACTCTGTATGTCTCCACTATGGAGGGGACACTCACTCTGTATGTCTCCACTATGGAGGGGACACTCACTCTGTATGTCTCCACTATGGAGGGGACACTCTGTATGTCTCCACTATGGAGGGGACACTCACTCTGTATGTCTCCACTATGAAGGGGACACTCACTCTGTATGTCTCCACTATGGAGGGGACACTCTGTATGTCTCCACTATGAAGGGGACACTCACTCTGTATGTCTCCACTATGGAGGGGACACTCACTCTGTATGTCTCCACTATGGAGGGGACACTCACTCTGTATGTCTCCACTATGGAGGGGACACTCTGTATGTCTCCACTATGGAGGGGACACTCACTCTGTATGTCTCCACTATGGAGGGGACACTCTGTATGTCTCCACTATGGAGGGGACACTCTGTATGTCTCCACTATGGAGGGGACACTCACTCTGTATGTCTCCACTATGGAGGGGACACTCTGTATGTCTCCACTATGAAGGGGACACTCTGTATGTCTCCACTATGGAGGGGACACTCACTCTGTATGTCTCCACTATGGAGGGGACACTCTGTATGTCTCCACTATGGAGGGGACACTCTGTATGTCTCCACTATGGAGGGGACACTCACTCTGTATGTCTCCACTATGGAGGGGACACTCACTCTGTATGTCTCCACTATGGAGGGAACACTCTGTATGTCTCCACTATGGAGGGGACACTTACTCTGTATGTCTCCACTATGGAGGGGACACTCACTCTTTATGTCTCCACTATGGAGGGGACACTCTGTATGTCTCCACTATGGAGGGGACACTCACTCTGTATGTCTCCACTATGGAGGGGACACTCACTCTGTATGTCTCCACTATGGAGGGGACACTGTATGTCTCCACTATGGAGGGGACACTCACTCTGTATGTCTCCACTATGGAGGGGACACTCACTCTGTATGTCTCCACTATGGAGGGGACACTCACTCTGTATGTCTCCACAATGGAGGGGACACTCACTCTGTATGTCTCCACTATGGAGGGGACACTCTGTATGTCTCCACTATGGAGGGGACACTCTGTATGTCTCCACTATGGAGGGGACACTCTGTATGTCTCCACTATGGAGGGGACACTCACTCTGTATGTCTCCACTATGGAGGGGACACTCACTCTGTATGTCTCCACTATGGAGGGGACACTGTATGTCTCCACTATGGAGGGGACACTCACTCTGTATGTCTCCACTATGGAGGGGACACTCACTCTGTATGTCTCCACTATGGAGGGGACACTCACTCTGTATGTCTCCACTGTGGAGGGGACACTCTGTATGTCTCCACTATGGAGGGGACACTCGCTCTGTACGTCTCCACAAAAAAGCATCATTATGTGCAGTGCAGGAGTAACGACACTGAAACTGTGCAGATGGTGGGAAAGGAAGAGAAAAAGACAAACAAGACACAAACCAGTACATGCACATAGAAAAATGACAAAAAAGACACAAACTCATGCATGCACATACATATACCTTGCAAAAGAAAAAAAAAGATACAATCGCATACATGCACATACACACATATAATAGCACAAAAGACACAAATGCATACATGTACATGCACATACACACGAAAAAAAGGCCAAAAAAAGGACACAAATGCGTACTTGCACATTAACGCACCTTGCAAAAGAAAAGACAAAAAAAAGAAAAAGAAAAAAAGAGACACAAACGTATACATGCACGTGCACACAAACGAATACATGCACAAACACACGAAAAATACAAAACAGACACAAACGCATAAATACACATTAACGCACCTTGCAAAAGAAAAAGAAAAAAAGACACAAACGCATACAAGCACATGCACACACCTTGCAAATGGACACAAACACTAACAAACAGCAACAGAGAGAAACAAAGAGAAACATTAATAGTTTCAGTTTCAGTTTCAGTAGCTCAAGGAGGCGTCACTGCGTTCGGACAAATCCATATACGCTACACCACATCTGCCAAGCAGATGCCTGACCAGCAGCGTAACCCAACGTGCTTAGCCAGGCCTTGAGATTAATAGATACAAGTAAGCACACACACACACACACACACACACACACACACACACGCACATCCCCACTACAAAACAGCTAGAGAGGAGGACGGCCACTAACGGCGATAATCTTGCCGAACAGGACGGCAAAGGCAGGCATTGTAGCCCCAATCAGCATGGAGTTGAAACAGCCAAACACAATGAAGGGCCACTCCTTGCGGTTGTAGCTCATGATCTGACAGAAGCTGGGTTGTTCTTTTGGGGCTTCCTGTAAACACACCGTTCATTGGTTGTCGACTGATGTCATGTTGATGCTGATGATAAATGATGATTGATGATATCATGTGTTTCATAATATGAGTCCTGCACAAACACAAGTCTGCACAAACACAGGTCTGGATGGATGGATGGATGTTTGTATGTATGTATGTATGTTTCTATGAGCACATATATGGGGCTGAGGGCAATTCTTGGGGCCAAGATGAGGGTGATCAAGAACCCCCAGTCCTTATACGACTTATCATTCACACACCTCTGTTTCTGTTGTACAATAATATGAATGCACATCATTCACATACCTCTGTTTTTGTTGTACACAGACATCCAATCACATCATTCACATACCTCTGTTTTTGTTGTACACAGACATACAATCACATCATTCGCATACCTCTGTTTTTGTTGTACACAGACATACAATCACATCATTAACATACCTCTGTTTTTGTTGTACACAGACAAATACAATCACATCATTCACATACCTCTGTGATGTACACAGACATACAATCACATTATTCACATACCTCTGTTTTTGTTGTACACAGACATACAATCACATCATACACACATACCTCTGTTTCTGCAGTACACAGACATACAATCACATCATTCACATACCTCTGTTTTTGTTGTACACAGACATACAATCACATCATACACACATACCTCTGTTTCTGCAGTACACAGATATACAATCACATCATTCACATACCTCTGTTTGTGATGTACACAGACATACAATCACATCATTCACATACCTCTGTTTCTGCTGTACACAGACATACAATCACATCATTCACATACCCCTGTTTCTGCTGTACACAGATATACAATCACATCATTCACATACCTCTGTTTGTGATGTACACAGACATACAATCACATCATTCACATACCTCTGTTTTTGTTGTACATAGACATACAATCACATCATTCACACACCTCTGTTTTTGTTGTACACAGACATACAATCACATCATTAACATACCTCTGTTTTTGTTGTACACAGACATACAATCACATCATTCACATACCTCTGTGATGTACACAGACATACAATCACATTATTAACATACCTCTGTTTTTGTTGTACACAGACATACAATCACATCATACACACATACCTCTGTTTCTGCAGTACACAGACATACAATCACATCATTCACATACCCCTGTTTCTGCTGTACACAGACATACAATCACATCATTCACATACCTCTGTTTGTGATGTACACAGACATACAATCACATTATTCACATACCTCTGTTTCTGCAGTACACAGACATACAATCACATCATTCACATACCTCTGTTTCTGCTGTACACAGACATACAATCACATCATTCACACACCTCTGTTTCCGTGGTTTCATGGTCTTTTCCCTGTGCAGAAGCAGTGGACACTGTTCGTGTGCGTGACATCTTACGGGAATTTTGTCGTGACAGAGGGGCCGACTTGCTGGGCGTCCGTGATCGTTGGCGCATGAGTGACGGAGTTACTTCCCCATTGGCAGCCTCCACATTGGAATCCTCAGTGTCAGAATGGATTATTTTGTCCAACATGGCGGTAACTGGAAAAAGATAACAGGTATAAAACTGACTATTTTCTCCCTCGCTGGAAAACACAAACTGGTATAATTTGATTATTTTGTCAGTTAGTGGAAGAGATAACTGGTATAAACTGATTATTTTGGCCATTGCTAGAAAAGATAACAGGTATAAACTGATTATCTGGCCATTGCTAGAAAAGATAACAGGTATAAACTGATTATTTGGCGATCATTAGAAAAGATAACTGGTATAAACTGATTATCTAGCTATTACTTGAAAAGACAACTAGTTAAAACTGATTATTTGGCCATCACTAGAAAAGACAACTGGCAAAAACCGATTATTTGGCCATCATTGGAAAAGATAACTGGTATAAACTGATTATTTGGCTATCACTAGAAAAGATAACTACTATCAATTATTTGCCCATCACTGGAAAAGATAACAGGTAAAAAGCAATTATTTTGGCTGTCTCTGGAAGAGAACAGGTAGAAACTGATTATTTTATCTGTAACTGGAAAAGATAACTGGTATAAAGCGATTATTTGGCTATTACTAGAAAATACAACTGGTATAAACTGATTATTTGGACACCACTAGAAAAGTAACTGGTATAAACTGATTATCTAGCCATCACTTGAAAAGACAACTGGCAAAAACCGATTATTTGGCCATCATTGGAAAAGATAACTGGTATAAACTGATTATTTGGCTATCACTAGAAAAGATAACTACTATCAACTGATTATTTGCCCATCACTGGAAAAGATAACAGGTATAAAGCAATTATTTTGGCTGTCTCTGGAAGAGAACAGGTAGAAACTGATTATTTTATCTGTAACTGGAAAAGATAACAGGTATAAAGCGATTATTTGGCTATCACTAGAAAAGACAACTGGTATAAACTGATTATTTGGCCACCACTAGAAAAGTAGCTGGTATAAACCGATTATTTGGCCATCACTAGAAAAGATAACTGGTATAAACTGATTATCTAGCTATTACTTGAAAAGACAACTAGTTAAAACTGATTATTTGGCCATCACTAGAAAAGATAACTAGTATAAACTGATTATTTGCCCATCACTGGAAAAGATAACAGGTATAAACTGATTATTTTGGCCATCACTGGAAAAGATAACAGGTATAAACTGATTCTTTTGGCCATCACCGTCATCATACGCAGGGCAGGTCATTCTGGTCGTCTCTCTAAGTCTGCACAGTTCACCATTAGACACATACGTGCTCACTTCAGCATCACATTAAAAAACCCCAAAGAATCTCAGCAAACATTGAACAAATGCTCAATTCAGTTTCGTTTTCTCAAAGAGGCATCACTGCGATGGACAAATCCATATATGCCGTGATACACCACGTCTGCTGGGCCAATGCTTGACAGCAGCACGACTCAGTGTGCTTGTCAGGCCTGGAGTGCATGTGTGTAATTATAACTGTGTACCTGTCAGAGTGGATTTCGTCAAGCTCTGACACTTGTCTGCCTCTCAGAAAGCAAATAAACAAAGAAAAACATCATCATATTCTAACTGTCCATTATCTGGTGAAATGTTGACCCATACCAACAAACAATAACATAATCATATTCTAACTGTCCATTATCTGGTGAAATGTTGACATATACCAACAAACAAAAACATAATCATAGTCTAACTGTCCATTATCTGGTGAAATGTTGACATATACCAACAAAAAATAACATAATCATAGTCTAACTGTTCATTATTTGGTAAAATATTGACCCATACAAAACCATAGTCATTTTTTAAACTGTTCATTATCTGGTGAAATGTCAACCCCTCAAGACACGAAGACACCCAACAGATGGGGTGATAAACAACCTTGAGCCTTTCTCCTTCTTCATAAAACAATTTAACTCTTTCTATACTAAGGTACGCTATAGCGTACCACAATGTAACTCTTTCTATACTAAGGTACACTATAGCGTACCTCAAGTGCACAACACTTCGTTACTGTGGTATGCTATAGCGTACCTTAGTATAGAAAGAGTTAAAGTGTTTTATGAAGAAGGAGAAAAGCTCAACTTTAAAAACTCGTAGTTCATAGGTTAACGGTTCTGTGCGAAGCTAAGCGGCACAGTTCTGTTCTATAGTCACCCAAAAGCGAACTGTGCTTTTATTGTGGCTGAAAATGCCTTTGTTTGACTACAATACATGCGAGCATACAGTCACCCTTCTCACTCGCTCACTCGACAAGATAGCATCTCCATCAACTTCGGCAAATTCTGTAGCTTGAATGCAAACTGATTCTATAGTGGATATCCACTGTGCATACACATTTGCCCATTCAATTGCTGTAATTAGGAAGTGTCTATGGTAACAAAAGACCACATTTGTAAAATCTCTGTTGTATGAGAAAAACTGACCCTCTTTATGTCAGTTGTGAAAAACACAGATTTTTTTCAAAATATGATAAATCAGTCAATAATTGAGTGCTTTGAAACTTTGTGAAATGCTAGTCCATACTATTCTTAATATCATCACAAAATTTCACTGCTGTATGTAATTGCATTCCTTTTTAAATATTTTTCTTGTAGCATAAGCAAACGGCCAGTACAAAGAGTATAATGAAGGAAAACATTGGGCTGTATCGAATGAGTTAAACAGGCACTGAACAATCTGCTGTCAGGATTGAACACACAAAATACACACACATTAACAATATCTATAAAAGCCCCTTAGAGGAGAAGTAATGTAAAACAACAACACAGACCAGAATCCATGGCGGTGTCTCCATCTTTGGTCTCCTTGCCGGCGATGTGCTGCAGTTTGACCAGCTGGTGATACAGGCCCCCTTGCTCCATCAGCTCAGAGTGCGTTCCCCTCTCCATTAGCTCCCCTTCCTGCAGCACGTTGATCACGTCCGCATTCTGGATCGTCGACAGTCGGTGAGCCACCACCACCGTCGTGCGGCCTTCACGCGCCTAGAACAGGGAGGTAAGGTTGACACACGCTTCTGATTAACACGTGCTGTTGATGGGAGGAAAGACTGACATGTTTCTGATTAACACGTATTGCTGATGGGAGGAGAGACTGACTGATGTGTGTTTATGACAAAGGAGAGATGGACATGTTTATGACAGGAGGAGAGATTGACATGTTTATGACAGGAGAAGAGATGGACATGTTTATGACAGAAGGAGAGATGGACATGTTTATGACAGAAGGAGAGGTGGACATGTTTATGACGGAAGGAGAGATGGACATGTTTATGACAGGAGGAGAGATTGACATGTTTATGACAGGAAAAGAAACTGACACCTGTTCATGACAACAGGTTTGTACAGCAGTTGCAGTTCTATATTTCTGCCTAGCTTCAATTTGACATGATTGTAGGCAAGTGTGCATGGACACATTGTGTAATTTTACACATCTATCTATCAATGTATGATTACTGTGTTCTATACAACACACTTTCACACACCTTTTAAACCAGTCACCAATATTATGTACACATGTATCCATCAAGTGTGTATGTTTGTAATCTATACGACCCTCTTTCCCACACCTCACACACAACACACCTTGTCCAACGCATTCTGAACGACCCTCTTTCCCACACCTCACACACAACACACCTTGTCCAACGCATTCTGAACGACCCTCTTTCCCACACCTCACACACAACACACCTTGTCCAACGCATTCTGAACGACCCTCTTTCCCACACCTCACACACAACACACCTTGTCCAACGCATTCTGAACGACCGTCTTTCCCACACCTCACACACAACACACCTTGTCCAATGCATTCTGAACGACCCTCTCACTCTCCGAGTCCAGAGCCGATGTCGCCTCGTCCAGGAGGAGGATTCTGGGATTGCGCACCAGAGCGCGAGCAATGGCCACCCGCTGTTTCTGTCCCCCTGACAACTGTGCTCCGCGCTCTCCCACCAGTGTGTCGTATCCCTATACACACAGCAGGCAGGGGCAGTTCACACTGCTGTGCATCATACTGTCAGTCTTCTGGTTCTTCAACTGTTAACTTCTGTCACACGTCTTTGACACTGGTTCTTCAACTGTTAACTTCTGTCACACGTCTTTGACACTGGTCCTTCAAATGTTAACTTCTGTCACACGTCTTTGACACTGGTTCTTCAACAGTCAATTTCTGTAACACGTTTCTGACACTGGCTCTTCAAGGGTTAACTTCTATCACACTTCAGTAACACTGCTTCTTTTAAAGAGTTGAATTCTGTCACATCACTGTAACACTGATTCTTCAACCGTTAATGTGTGTCACACTTCTGTAACACTGGTTCTTTAAGGCTTAATTTCTATCACTCTACTGTAACACTGGTTCTTTAGGGGTTAATTTCAGGTACACATCTGTAACACTGGTCCTTCAAGGGTTAATTTCTGTCACACTACCGTAACAGTGTTTTCTTGAAGGTCGATTTCTGTCACGCTTTTGTAACACTGGTTTCTTAAGGGTTAATTTGTGTCACAGTACTGTAACACTGGTTCATCAGGAGTTAACTTGTCTCCAAAGGACCATGGCCCTGTGCCCTTCAAGGAGCTTACAGAGCTAAGTCATTATCTCCCTTACAGAACTAAGTCATTATCTCCCTTACAGAGCTAAGTCATTATCTCCCTTACAGAGCTAAGTCATTATCTTCCTTACAGAGCTAAGTCATTATCTTCCTTACAGAACTAAGTCATTATCTCCCTTACAGAACTATGTTATTATCTCCCTTACAGAGCTAAGTCATTATCTCCCTTACAGAACTAAGTCATTATCTCCCTTACAGAACTAAGTCATTATCTCCCTTACAGAACTGTCATTATCTCCCTTACAGAACTGTGTCATTATCTCCCTTACAGAAGTGTCATTATCTCCCTTACAGAACTACATCATTATCTCCCTTATAGAATTAAGTCAATTATCTCCCTTACAGAACTAATCATTTATCTCCCTTACAGAACTGAGTCATTTATCTCCCTTACAGAACTAAGTCATTATCTCCCTTATAGAACTATCTCCCTTATAGAACTAAATCATTTATTTCCCTTACAGAACTACATCATTATCTCCCTTACAGAACTAAGTCATTTATCTCCCTTACAGAGTTATGTCATTTATCTCCCTTACAGAACTATGTCATTATCTCCCTTATAGAACTAAGTCAATTATCTCCCTTACAGAACTAAATCATTTATCTCCCTTACAGAACTGTCATTTATCTCCCTTACAAAACTAAGTCAATTATCTCCCTTACAGAACATGTCATTATCTCCCTTGCAGGACTAAATCAAATATCTCCCTTACAGGACTAAGTCAATTATCTTCTTTACAGAACTGAAGTCAGTTATCACTCTTTACAGGGTTAATCAATCATCTCCTTTACAGAAGTCAATTATCTCCTTTGCAGAACTAAATTATCTCCCTTGCAGAACTAAGTCAATTATCTCCCCTACAGAACTAAGTAAATTATCTCCCTTGCAGAACTGAGTCAATTATCTCCCTTACAGAACTGAGTCAATTATCACCTTTACAGAACTAAATCATCTCCCTTACAGAACTAAGTCATTTATCTCCCTTTTGATACTCTTAAAAGGAAATTTTCTTTCTAAAATTACGTTTAAGTAACATACTTACCGTGACCCACTGGTGCAGACTCCTGCAGGGTCTGACATTACTGTGTCTGATTGTCCTGTGCAAACTACTAACTGCCTATGGCGAGAAAACGAAAGTAGCTACAGCCGATAACCTCCCTAAGTAGGTTACCTCTCCTGTGTTTCCCTGACTAGCGCCCTCTTTTTCCGGCAGCCATCTTGACTCCTGTTCTAAGTCAATTATCTGCCTCACAAAACCAAGTCAATAATGTCCCAAGAAAACTGTGCTACCTTTGGCAGACCGGATATGAAGTCGTGAGCGTTGGCATTTCTGGCAGCCTGAAGGATGTCTTCGTCAGAGACGTCAGGGTTCCCCAGACGGATGTTGTCTTTGATGCTGCAGCTGAAGAGAACAGGTTCCTGGGATACGATGCCAATGTTTCTCCGCAGCCAGTGGACGTTGAGTCGACTGATGTTTCGTCCGTCAAGTTCCACCTGAAAACCAGCAGCAGTGGTTGTTTGTACTGTGGACACTGTGTGTTGTTTGTACTGTGGACATCTGTGTGTTCATTCTATACAGCAGTGGTTGTTTGTACTGTGGACACTGTGTGTTGTTTGTACTGTGACAGCTGTGGTTGTTTGTACTGTGGACACTTGTGTGTTGTTTGTACTGTGGACACTGTGTGCTGTTTGTACTGTGGACATTTTGCGTTGTTTGTACTGTGGACATGTGTTGTTCATTTTATACAGCAGTGGTTGGTTGTACTGAGGACATGATGTGTTGTTTGTACTGTGGACATGATGTGTTGTTCATTTGATACAGCAGTGGTTGTTTGTAATGTGGACACCAGCAGGCTACAAACGACATAATGACCAACATACCTGATATATATATAGTGGTCAGCAGGCTACAAGTGACATAACAACCAACATGCCTGATATATATAGTGGTCAGCAGGGCTACAAGTAACATGAACGACCACCTACCGATCCGGTGTCTGGGTCGTAGAACCTCTGGATCAGTTTGATGATGGTGGACTTGCCGCACCCACTGCCTCCGACCAGAGCCACCGTCTGTCCTGGCTCTATGGTCAGGTCAAATCTCTTCAGGACCTGTCTCACACACACACACACACACACACACACACACACACACAAACACACACACACAATCTATCACTATGGTCAGGTCCACAGAAAAATATATCACTATGTTCATGTCTATAGAAGGCACGTCTGTGTGTGGTGTGCTTGTTTGGAAGTGTTCCTGTTTTCAGACAGAATTCTGTCCCCCTGACTCATTGTGATAAAAAAAAAAATGTTCAGGTCCAAAGCTTGTTTGGAGGTATTCCTGTTTTCAGACAGAATTCTGTCCCCCTGACTCATTGTGATAAAAGAAATGTTCAGGTCCAAAGCTTGTTTGGAGGTATTCCTGTTTTCAGACAGAATTCTGTCCCCATGACTCATTGTGATAAAAAAAAATATGTTCAGGTCCAAAGCTTGTTTGGAGGTATTCCTGTTTTCAGACACACATGTTACTCACAGTGATATGTTCATGTCTACAGAGGGTGTGTCTGTGTGTGTTGTGCTTGTTTGGAAGTCTTCCTGTTTTCAGACAGAATTCCTGTTCCACAGACTTACCTTGATGTCTTCCCGAGAGGGGTAGGAAAAGGTGACTCCTTTGAATTGCACTTTTCCATCCACACGTCCAGGTCTCTCTCCACCCAGGGCAGAGGAGTCGATGGGAGGACTCTGTGTCACCATGAAACACATTGGAGACAAGTGTGTGTGTGTGTGTGTGTGTGTGTGTGTGTGTGTGTGTGTGTGTGTGTGTGCAAATGTGCATGCATACCTGCATGTTAGCATGTGTATGTGACTGGCAAAAGGGGGTACCATTCTTCAACATTCTGCAACGGACGTTTGGAATTCATTCCTGTCATACATGTAATATGGTGCCTTTTTCAGACCAACAAAGAGGGGACAAAGGAGAACATTTTGTCCAACAACAAAATTCCAACATCGTGAGAATAATTCTATTCTGCAATAATCCAATACACATCACTACCTGTTTGATAAGCTCAAACACCTTCCGCCAATGTACAAATCACTGACCCATTTGATCAGCTCAAACACCTTTCCCCCAGGTACACATCACTGACCCGTTTGATCAGCTCAAACACCTTTCCCCCAGGTACACATCACTGACTCATTAGATCAGCTCAAACACCTTTCTCCTAGGTACACATCACTGACTCATTAGATCAGCTCAAACACCTTTCCCCCAGGTACACATCACTGACTCATTAGATCAGCTCAAACACCTTTCCCCCAGGTACACATCACTGACCCGTTTGATCAGCTCAAACACCTTCCCCCCAGGTACACATCACTGACTCATTAGATCAGCTCAAACACCTTTCCCCCAGGTACACATCACTGACCCGTTTGATCAGCTCAAACACCTTTCCCCCAGGTACACATCACTGACTCATTAGATCAGCTCAAACACCTTCCCCCCAGGTACACATCACTGACCTGTTTGATCAGCTCAAACACCTTTCCCCCAGGTACACATCACTGACTCATTAGATCAGCTCAAACACCTTTCTCCTAGGTACACATCACTGACCCGTTTGATCAGCTCAAACACCTTTCCCCCAGGTACACATCACTGACTCATTTGATCAGCTCAAACACCTTTCCCCCAGGTACACATCACTGACCCGTTTGATCAGCTCAAACACCTTTCCCCCAGGTACACATCACTGACTCATTAGATCAGCTCAAACACCTTCCCCCCAGGTACACATCACTGACCTGTTTGATCAGCTCAAACACCTTTTCCCCAGGTACACATCACTGACTCATTAGATCAGCTCAAACACATTTCCTCCAGGTACACATCACTGACCCGTTTGATCAGCTCAAACACCTTTCCCCCAGGTACACATCACTGACTCATTAGATCAGCTCAAACACCTTCCCCCCAGGTACACATCACTGACCTGTTTGATCAGCTCAAACACCTTTTCCCCAGGTACACATCACTGACTCATTAGATCAGCTCAAACACATTTCCTCCAGGTACACATCACTGACCCGTTTGATCAGCTCAAACACCTTTCCCCCAGGTACACATCACTCCTCTGGCTGCTGCCACTGCGGCGATGTTGGGTCCCACCATCCCCAGGGCCATGGAGGATGCCATCATGCAGAACAACACCTGGAACGCAGCACAACACAACCATGTCACACTGGTTCCTTAGGGGTTAATTCCAGTCACACTACTGTAACACTGGTTCTTCAAGGGGTACTTTCTGTCACACGTCTGTAACGCTGGTTCTTCAAGGGTTATTTTCTGTAGCACATCTGTAACACTGGTTCTTCAAGGGTTAATTTCTGTAGCATATTTGTAACTGGTTCTTCAAGGGGTACTTTCTGTCACACATCTGTAACACTGGTTCTTCAAGGGTTAATTTCTGTAGCATATCTGTAACACTGGTTCTTCAAGGGTTAATTTCTGTCACACGTCTGTAAAACTGGTTCTTCATGGGTTAATTTCTGTCACACCTCTGTCACACTGGTCCCTTAAGGGTTAATTCTGGTCACACTACTGTAACACTAGTTACTTAAGGGGTAATGTCATGTCTGTAACACTGGTTCTTCAAGGGTTAATTTCTGCCACACAACTTAATACTGGTTCTTCAAGGGTTGATTTCTGTCACACAACTGTAACACTGGTTCTTCAAGGGTTAATTTCTGTCACATCTATAACACTGGTTTGTCATGGCTTAATTTTTGTCCTCCCTGCACTTCAACCTTTTTTGTGAACTCGGCTGCTTGCAGGTCAATGAGTACTTTTGGACTGACTTGTGTAAACAATGACTCAATGTTATAACCCAGTGTGTGTGAAACTTTAACATTGCCATTTTCTCTGGAAACACTTTGTCTACCAATACCAAATCTGGCTTAAACATAGCAGGAAAAAAATTTTCACAGTTATACAAATGAACAAAGGTCTCTTTTGCAGAACTGATACTACTTTTTTTTTCCAAATATTTTTGTTTTATTCACTATTATATCATAGTGTCATTGCCTAACCATTGGTTCTGTAAATCAAAAAGTTTATCTCTTAATGAGAGTAGCAGTCTATGAACAGAGAAGAATAGAAAGAAGAAGAAGAAAGAGGAGGATGATGATGAAAAAAGAAGAAGAAGGAGAAGAAGATGGAGGAGGAGGAGAAGAAGACAATGATGAGGACAATAATGACGGTGACAAAGACGACGAAGAAGAAGAAGAAGAAGGAGGAGGAGGAGGGGGAGGGAGGTGGGAGGAGGGAAGAGGAGGGAGGAGGAGGAGGAGGAGATGATGAAAGGAGAAGCGGAAGAAGACAAAGGAGAAAACCAAAAAAAAGAAGAAGAAGAAGAGGAAAAAGAAGATGTAGGAGAAGAAGAAGAAGAAGCAGCAGCAGAAGACGACAAAGAAGAAGAAGAAGAAGAAAGAGGAGAAGGAGAAGAAGAAGAAGAAGAAAGAAGAGGAGAAGGAGAAGAAGAAAGAGGAAAAAGAGGAAAAGAGGAGAAGAAGAAGACAACAGCAACTCACCGTCAGCACTTCTCCTGGAGACATTCCCTCCTGGCTATCATTGTGATAGTCATTCACCTGTGTCGACCCATACCTGTACACACACAGTCACTGTACACCTGTGTCCACCCATACCTGTACACACAGTCACTGTACACCTGTGTCCACCCATACCTGTACACACACAGTCACTGTACACCTGTGTCCACCCATACCTGTACACACACAGTCACTGTACACCTGTGTCCACCCATACCTGTACACACACAGTCACTGTACACCTGTGTCCACCCATACCTGTACACACAGTCACTGTACACCTGTGTCCACCCATACCTGTACACACACAGTCACTGTACACCTGTGTCCCACCCATACCTGTACAGTCACTGTACACCTGTGTCCACCCATACCTGTACACACAGTCACTGTACACCTGTGTCCACCCATACCTGTACACACAGTCACTGTACACCTGTGTCCACCTCAGTACTGTACACTGTGTCACCATCTACACAGTCACTGTACACCTGTGTCCACCCATACCTGTACACACAGTCACTGTCACACCTGTGTCACCCATACCTGTACAACACAGTCACTGTACACCTGTGTCCACCCATACCTGTACACACAGTCACTGTACACCTGTTACAAAGTCTGACCTGTGTCCACCCATACCTGTACACACAGTCACTGTACACCTGTGTCCACCCATACCTGCGTAGTCAAAATCATAGACATGGTCAGTTTTTACAAAAGCCAGCCCAAAAGAGTTTTGACTGATTGACTGATTGATACAGATACTTATTTTGTATTTGTATTTGTATTTTTTTTTTATCACAACCGATTTCTCTGTATGAAATTTGGGCTGCTCTCTCCAGGGAGAGCACGTCGCTACACTACAGCGCCACCCATTTTTTGGTATTATTTCCTGCGTGCAGTTTTATTTGTTTTTCCTATCAAAGTGGATTTTTCTACAGAATTTTGCCAAGAACAACCCTTTTGTTGCCATGGGTTCTTTTACGTGCGCTAAGTGCATGCTGCATCTCATCTCATCTGAATGACTAGCGTCCAGACCACCACTCAAGGTCTAGTGGAGGGGGAGAAAATATCGGCAGCTGAGCCGTGATTTGAGCCAACGCGCTCAGAATCTCTCGCTTCCTAGGCGGACGCGTTACCTCTAGGCCATCACTCCACTTTCGCACCTGTCCTTGGTCAGAGTCCAAGCTATAACCGCTTCACAGGGTCTTTTGCATGACACGATGCCTACCTGGGAAGAGCTGACTAACATCTGCCTTTGGCCACTCCTCATTCGTCTCCTGTGTCATTCAGTATGGTTTCAGTCAGTCAGTCACACACAAACACACACACACACACACAAGGTACAAAATATGCCCCCCCCCCCCCCCACACACACACACACACACACTTGCACACACGCACACTCTGCCTGTAAAAAAGCATAACAAAAACTGTAATAATCCCACTCTCAGAATCCCCATTCAAAAAAAAAAGAAAAAAAAAAGAAGAAAAAATAATAAACAAAACAAAACCCAACAACTGCAATTGTCCATCTCAAAACAAAACAAACAAACAAACAAAAAAAAAGAGTAATAATAAAAGGAAGAAAAACCCCCTATGATATCAAATCATCCTCTCTAAAAATCTTTCAATACTGATTACCTTCTCTTCACAAATTCCAATCTAGCATTACTCTTCTCCACTCATTGGAAAATTGCCCCCTAGGAAAAATGATACTCAAAAAATGACCCAAACAATCAAGAATTATCATAACCCACCCTCTCACAATCTCTCCAGAAAATATCCTCTCCACCCCCCATCCCCCCCACACACATTCTCTCTCTCTCTCTCTCTCTCTCTCTCTCTCTCTCTCTCTCCCTCTCACTCCCCATATTATACCCCAGACTCAACAAAGACAAAGAAAAAACTTTAATAATTACCCAACACTGCCATCCATGCAAAGAAAAAATAAATCAATCAATCGATTAATTAATCAATAATTAAATAAATCAAAACTTCAAGTAACCCCCACTCTTAAAAAACAAACAAAAAAACCCCACTCAAATACCCTCCCCTCTCCCTCCCATGTTCTGATAACCATGTGTGTCAGTGTGTCTTTCACCAGAAGACACCCCATTTCAATACCTCCCCCCAGGCACAATCACCATGGTGTGTGTCAGTGTCACTTACCAGAATGCACCCCACTCAAATACCTCCCCCCAGGACACAATCAGCATGTTGTGTGTCAGTGTGTCTTTCACCAGAAGACACCCCATTTCAATACCTCCCCCCAGGCACAATCACCATGGTGTGTGTCAGTGTCACTTACCAGAATGCACCCCACTCAAATACCCCCCCCCCCCCCAGGACACAATCAGCATGTTGTGTGTCAGTGTGTTTTTTACCAGAAGACACCCCATTTCAATACCTCCCCCCAGACACAATCACCATGGTGTGTGTCAGTGTGTCACTTACCAGAATGCACCCCACTCAAATACCTCCCCCCAGGACACAATCAGCATGGTGTGTGTGTGTCAGTGTGTCTTTCACCAGAAGACACCCCACTCAAATACCTCCCCCACCAGGACACAATCAGCATGGTGTGTGTGTGTGTCAGTGTGTCTTTCACCAGAAGACACCCCACTCAAATACCTTCCCCCCAGGACACAATCAGCATAGTGTGTGTGTGTGTGTCAGTGTGTCTTTCACCAGAAGACACCCCACTCAAATACCTCCCCCCAGGACACAATCAGCATGGTGTGTGTGTCAGTGTGTCTTTCACCAGAAGACACCCCACACAAATACCTCCCCCCCAGGCACTATCACCATGTTGTGTGTCAGTGTGTCACTCACCAGAAGGCCCCCCACTGAAATACCTCCCCCAGGACACAATCAGCAAGATATGCGTGTCAGTGTGTCACTCACCAGAAGGCCAGGCCGTAGGAACCCCAGATGCACAGCATGAAGGTGCCGACACCAAAGCCCTGCACCATGCTTTTCTTCACTCCGATCTTCTGACTCTCCTCCAGCCTGGCTCTGTACCTGTGGGACACACATCATACAGTGCACCTGTACCAGTGGGTCACACATACACTCCACCCGCACCTTTGATATATAGTGCACCTGCACCTTTTGGTCACATACAGTACACCTGTACCTGGTGGGTCACACATACAGGGCACCTGTACCTGTGGGACATACAGTGCACCTGTACCTGTGGGACATACAGTGCACCTGTACCTGCTGGTCATATACAATGCATCTGTACCTGCAGGACACATACAGTGCACCTGTACCTGTGGGACACATACAGTGCACCTGTACCTGTGGGACACATAGAGTGTACCTGTACCTGTGGGACACATCATACAGTGCACCTGTACCTGTGGGACACATAGAGTGCACCTGTACCTGTGGGACACATCATACAGTGCACTTGTATATGTGGGACACATACAGTTCACCTGTACCTGTGGGATACACCATACAGTGCACCTGTACCTGTGGGACACACCATACAGTTCACCTGTACCTGTGGGACATACTTCATACAGTTCACCTGTACCTGTGTGACATGCTTCATACAGTTCACCTGTACCTGTGGGGCACACACCATACAGTTCACCTGTACCTGTGGGACATACTTCATACAGTTCACCTGTACCTGTGGGACACACACACTGTTCACCTATACTTACTGCCCACAAGGCCCTCTGGCTAACGTGTAAGACAACAACAAAGATCCACCACTGTTGTCTGGCGCCAGTCTCTGAATGGTACCCCTGGTGTGCTTCAGGGTCTTCAGTTCCCCTTCCACTTCTACACCAGGTGTTCTTTGGCCTTCCTGTCTGGCGTCCGCCTTCTAGGGTCCAGTGAAGGGCTGTCCAGGTGATGTGACCTTGCTCTCTTCGCACGACGTGTTCAGTCCATTTCCACCACCTTCTCACCACGATGGTCTCCATGTCCTCTTGACTGCACTGGGCCAGTAGATGATGTTGGCTGGAGACAGTACTGGGCTGGAAGTTTTGTGGGATTCTTTTTGGGTTTTTTGTGTGGAAGGTGGAGAACTTTGTTAGATGATTCTCAGTCCTCCATCATTCTGAGCCATGGTGTGTGTCCATCGAGATCGATGATGACCATCGTTGTCATCCAGCTGGGGGATGGGGGGAGGGTGGGGGGGGATGCTCATGAATCTATCTGTGAATGCACAGATGGCTGAAAAGTCCAATCTGCTCACAAAATGTTCGCTGACAGTTGGGGCAGAGAAAGACAGGCATATCATTGTCAGGGAGCTTGTTTGCCCGTGACTTTCTGGCCTGCCTCTTCTGAACAGCTGCAGCAGTCCTGTTGGCCTTGCACAACTTGGCGCCTTTGTGCACAGCAGCGCGCCATTTGTCACGGTCCACTGCAGATTCCTCCCAGGAGTCAGGGTTGATATCAAACGCTTTCAGAGAGACTTTCATAGTATCTCTGAAGTGCTTCTTCTGACCTCCGTGTGATCTCTTCCCTTGTTGCAGCTCGCCATAGAAGAGCCTTTTGGGCAGCCGATGGTCTGGTATGCGTGCCACGTGTCCAGCCCAGCGAAGCTGGGACTGCATCAGGATGGTGAAGATGCTGGGAAGGGTGGCTTTTGCAAGCACCTCCGTGTCTGGGGTCCTGTCTTGCCACTTGATGTTCAGTAGCTTCCAGAGGCATGTTGTATGGAAGTGGTTCAGCTTCTTGGCGTGTCATTGGTACACTGTCCAAGTTTCGCAGGCATACAGTAGTGTGGGGAGAACTACTGCTCTGTAGACCTTTAGCTTGGTCTCAAGACCAATGCCTCTTCTGTTCCAGACATTTGCATAGAGTCTACCAAAGGTTGCGCTTGCTCTTGCAATCCTGATGCTCACTTCATTGTCGATGGTCGCATTTCATGATAGTGTGCTGCCAAGGTATGTGAACCGCTCCACCGCACTGAGTCTCTGACCGTTGACTGTGATGTTGGGCTCAACGTGGGGTTTCCCTGGGGCTGGCTGATGGAGAACTTCAGTTTTCCTCGTGCTGATGGTAAGGCCGAAGTTCCTGCTGGCAGTGGCAAACTTGTCAACGCTGAGTTGCATGTCAGCTTCAGATCTAATGTTGAGGGCACAATCATCAGCAAACAAAAAGTCTCTGATGATGTCTGTCATGACCTTCGTTTTTGCTTGAAGCCTTCTGAGGTTAAACAGCTTGCCATCTGTTTGGTACTTTAGGCCGATTCCAACATCGCCATCTCTGAAGGCATCAGTAAGCATTGCAGAGAACATGAGGCTGAACAGTGTTGGAGCCAGGACACAGCCTTGCTTGACACCATTTGTGACAGGAAAAGGAGCAGATGTTTCGCCATTGTCCTGGACTCGAGCCTGCATGCCTTCATGGAATTGGCTGACCAAGGAAATAAATTTCTGAGGGCATCCGTACTTGGCCATGATCTTCCACAGTCCCTCTCTACTCACGGTGTCGAAGGCCTTAGTGAGGTCGACATAGGTGGAGAACAGATCAGCATTTTGCTCCTGACATTTCTCTTGCAGCTGCCTTGCAGCAAACACCATGTCAGTGGTTCCGCGCTCTTTCCGGAATCCACACTGGCTCTCAGGCAAATGACCTTGGTCAAGGTGTGCTGTGAGGCAGTTTAGTAGGATCCTGGCAAGTATCTTGCCTGCGATGGAGAGCAAGGAAATGCCCTGATGGTTATCACAGGCTTGCCGGTTCCCCTTTTGCTTGTACAAGTGAATGATAGATGCATCTTTGAAATCCTGGGGGATCGTCTCTTCTTTCCACATGAGTGAGTACAGCTGATGGAGCTTCTCAGTCAGCACAGTACCTCCATCCTTGTAGACCTCTGCTGGTATGGAGTCTGAGCCAGATGCTTTGCAACTGGATAGCAGATGGATTGCTTTCTGGGTCTCAAGAAGTGTTGGCGGATCGTCCAGTGCTTTGTTGATGGGGACTTGTGGGAGAATGTCTATGGCTTCATCATTTATGGAGGAAGGATGATTTAAGACAATGTTGAAGGCTCAGCCCAGCGTTCGAGAATTTTCTCCTTCTCAGTGATCAAGGTATTCCCATCTGCACTGAGGAGGGGGGATGATCCTGAGGATGTGGGGCCATAGACTTCTTTTAAGGCATCATAGAACCTCTTCATATCGTGCCTGTCAGCATATCCCTGGATCTCATCTGCTTTGTCACTCAGCCACTTATCCTGCATCTGACGTAACTTTTGCTGAACAGTCCTGCGGATGGCATTGTACGCATCCTTTTTTGATGTGGACTTTGGGTTGCTCAGGTAGGCTTGATGCAGACGGCGTTTCTCATCCAGAAGCTGCTTGATTTCATCACAGTTTTCATCAAACCAGTCTTTGTGCTTTCTGGTCATGGGTCCCAGGGTTTCTGAAGCTGTAATATAGATCAGCTCGCGCAGGGTCCTCCAGTCAGACTCCACATTCTGGTTGTCCAAAGAGGTGGATTTCAGATGATCTTCCAGCAGCTTCACAAAGGTCTGTTTGATGGTGATGTTTTTCAGTTTCGCGATGTTGAGCCGTTTTGGAGCCTTCTGGCCTTGGGGGCATCTCTTGGGTTGGATTCAAATATTCAGCTTCGAGACTACAAGGCGATGGTCTGTCCAACACTCGGCACTGCACATGTCTTTGTCACATATACATCTTGCCTATCCCTTTTCCTGATGATGACGTAATCGATGAGATGCCAATGCTTTGAGCGAGGGTGCATCCATGACGTCCTGTTACGGGTAGGGAGGCAGAAAACTGTGTTGGTTATCAGCAATTCGTGCTCTGCACAGGTCTGAAGCAAAAGCAATCCATTTGGGTTGCAGTGGCCCACACCGTGCTTTCCAATCACTCCATCCCAGGAGATGTAGTCAGAGCCAACTCTAGCATTGAAGTCCCCAAGAATGATGAGCTTGTCTGCTTTAGGGATAGCAGCAATGACAGAGTGAAGGTCCTCGTAGAACTTCGCCTTCACTTCATCCGGTTTGGTCATGGTTGGGGCGTAGGCACTGACAATGGTGAGGTGCTTCTGGCCAGATGCCAGTGGGAGTTTCATGGTCATAAGCCTATCGTTGACTCCCTTGGGATTCCAGCTAGCTTGTTGACAAGTGCTGTTTTTACTGCAAAACCAACGCCAGCCTCACGTCGCTCTTTGCCTCCTCGTCCACTCCAGAAGAAGGTGTAACCAGATCCCCGTTCATGGAGCTCGCCTTCGCCTGCAAGCCGAGTCTCACTCAAGGCTGCGATGTCGATGCTGTATCTGGTGAGTTCGGATACAACTAGTGCCATTCTCCTTTGGGGTCTGTCCGCGTTATCTCTGTCCAGGAGAGTCCTTATGTTCCAAGCACCAATGGTGAGAGGAACGATCCTTGTTTTTTTATTTTCTTTCTCTTTGTTTCGACCGCTGATGTAGGGTCCCCGCCAGCCGTGGTATGCTGGCCAGGGTGATATGGAGCAGGCAATTTTTAGGGCACCTTTTCTAGCCCCTTCCTCATGCCAGGGAGGTGAGCAGTGCATTCCTAAAGAGGGCTGCTCAGACGCTCAGACGGCTGCCGAACTCCATCACTGCTCCTGTCGAAGAAGAACGACCCTATGGCCTGAGCCGCCTGCGTGCAGGTCTGCGGCTGCAACTGCCAGTGTACCCACACCTGTCGTTTCGTCGCTTGCCTGTCGCCACAGGACTTGTGGGTGATGAAATGATGAAGGATGAAAGGCCATTAAGGATGACTGATGACTTGCGCGATGAGTTTGTTTAAAGTGAAGAGGAGTTGCGCAACATCGACCTCACTCTCTCATCCGGATCCACCAATTTCCAGTGGCAAGACTAAGCCGAGACGACTGGAGGATGAGCACGGATGCAGTGGATGACCAAGATATCCTTTTGGTGTCTCATCTTGCTCTCTGCACTCCACAGTGCGTTGCTGTAACCGCCTTCCTCTTCGTTGAACCAATAGGTATCTTCCGCAGATTCTGCCGGATCCAGACTTCGCATGCATGGGTAGACACAAACCCGGGGGGGGGGAGGGGGGGGCCAACTGCGTGTGGCATGCACACAGCACGGTGGAGCTAGATGGCTGTCGGTGGCTTTCCCGAGCCGACACCCTTTTATGGATCTCGTTTTAATTCCATAAGGGTGTCTAGCCACCCGCCTCACCAGCCCCGGAAGGGAGCGGTGGGAGTGCCAGTTTAGTCGCCAGCAACCCAACTCGACCCTGAACAGGTTGTACTGGATTACAGGTTACCAGTAGCAGATCTAATGACCTGACCTGATCTGAGCCATAGAGCAGTGTGAAGTAAACAACTCTGGTTTGTTCTCAACTTGGGAGTTCGCACTGTACTTTCTCCATATGTTGTTCAGCATTCTGAAGGTGATTCTGGCCTTGCTGAGAATTCACCTGTACCTTCCATAAACATATCCAAAGTCTGTTGTACACATACACACACGTCAACAAAACTGATGTTTTAATACAGGTGACAGTTACCTTTTCATTTCTTGACGCCATCCACCAAAAGTGATGACGGTTCTGATACTGGAGAAGACCTCTTCTGCTACAGCACCAGCCTTGGCGTATGCTGCCTGCTCTCTTTGTGTGTATGTTGTCGTCATCTGTACACAGCATAATTCTTTATGTATATGTTGTCGTCATCTGTACACAACATAATTCTGTATGTATATGTTGTCATCATCTGTATGATCATGACGCTGAAGGACCTTCCATGATCATTACGCTGAAGGACCTACCTTGATCATGACGCTGAAGGACCTACCTTGATCATGACGCTGAAGGACCTACCATGATCATGACGCTGAAGGACCTACCATGATCATGACGCTGAAGGACCTACCTTGATCATGATGCTGAAGGACCTTCCATGATCATTACGCTGAAGGACCTACCTTGATCATGACGCTGAAGGACCTACCATGATCATGACGCTGAAGGACCTACCTTGATCATGACGCTGAAGGACCTATCTTGATCATGACACCGAAGGACCTACCATGATCATGACGCTGAAGGACCTACCTTGATCATGAGGCCAAAGGACGCAGCCAGGACGGGACTAACAGACATCATGATGAGCGACAGCTTCCAGCTTTTGTACAGACCAATCACCAGGCCCGCCACAAACTGTGCCACGCCTCGTATCCCCATGCCAATCTTGTCCCCCATCCCGTCACGCATACGTTCCAGGTCACTGCAAGAAACAACACAGAGTTAATAGTGTCCACCATTACACATATGATCCAGGTCACTGCAAGAAACAACACAAAGTTAATAGTGTCCCCCATCACACATATGATCCAGGTCACTGCAAGAAACAACACAAAGTTAATAGTGTCCCCCATCACACATATGATCCAGGTCACTGCAAGAAACAACACAAAGTTGATAGTGTCATACCAGCCACCGTGGCAAAGTGGTTAATGTCGCGGACTGATGGCTGGGAGGACACGGGTTCGAATCCAAGCGGAGGTGGGTTTTTCGGCCCGTGGCCGGCTCCTACCCAGAGTTGAGTGTGCTGTGGGCTTAAATGGGGAGACTGGGACCACACAGTCGAGTGTCATCCACTTCAAGGATGTGTCTTTGGGTGTGTTGCTCTAATTACCTGACCAACACTGCAAGTGTCTGTATCTCTTGGGCCTGGTTAATGCCGGGATATCATTATGACAGGAAGCGTAGAGTACAGCCTTGCCACGCAGTCCCAAACCAAATGGACCTCCACAGCAACATCGTCATCATCATTGTCATCCTCCTCCTCCTTCATCATCATCAATATAAACAAAATAGTCTCAAAGTCTATGGCCTTTCATGTCCTGCTCTCATGGTGACCTCAGTTTCAATACCCCTCCACTTCCGTGCTTGGGGTGAGTCCTGTCAATGTCGTCAGTGGCGGCAGATTCATGGGGGGCTGTTGTTTGAGGGACGTGGTGGTGGTCTCCACTCTGGGAGGGATGCTCACTCAGTCTGGCTCCGTGACTAAGCCATTATTGTTGTTAGTAGGGGGCTTAGTAGGTGGTGTCCTAAGTATGTTAAAACAGAACAGGCACCACTGAACACCAATGAAGTGACTCAGCAGCAGTGCAGGGTTTCCTCTGGTGTGTGGCCTCCTGGCGACCTAACATCAATGGTTCCCTGTGGACTGCCAACGCTGGAACTGTGATGGATGAACCCAGGTGTGGCCGTGTATGGGGGAATCTAAATGAGGGGTGTGGGAGTAATGCCACTGAAACGGTGCAGATGATGGGGCAGCAAAAAAAAAAAAAAAGTTGATAGTGTCCCCCATCATGCATACGATCAAGGTCACTGCAAGAAACAACACGAAGTTGATAGTTTCCCCCATTACACATACGATCAAGGTCACTGCAAGAAACAACACAAAGTTGATAGTGTCCCCCATTACACATATGATCCAGGTCACTGCAAGAAACAACACAAAGTTGATAGTGTCCCCCATTACACATATGATCCAGGTCACTGCAAGAAACAACACAAAGTTGATTGTGTCCACCATTACACATATGATCCAGGTCTCTGCAAGAAACAACACAAAGTTGATTGTGTCCACCATTACACATATGATCCAGGTCACTGCAAGAAACAACACAAAGTTGACAGCATCACCCTTCAGTTTCAGTTTCTCAAGGAGGCGTCACTGCGTTCGGACAAATCTGTATACACTACACCACATCTGCTGGGCAGATGCCTGACAGCAGCATAACCCAATGTGCAGAGTCAGGCCTTGAGTGTGTGCATATTATATTTGTGAACCTGTTGCAGTTGATTTCTTCAACAGAATTTCCGCCAAGGACAACAGTTACGTTGCCATGTTTTGTTTTCTTTGTTTGTTTTTCAGTGTGCCAAGTGCGCACTGCACACGGGACCTTGGTGTATCGTCTGATCCGAAGGACTAGATGCTCCGGTTTAATTTCCCAGTCAAACAAAGGGTGAGACCGGGATTTGAACCCAGACCCTCACGGACAATGCATTGAGCGTGTCCACCATTCTGCCACCTTCCTCCACCCACCATGTCACGCAGGCGCTCAAGGTCACTGCAACAATGTGGAATGTTGGCCTGGAGGTAACGCGTCCACCTTGGAAGTGATGAGAACCTGAGCGCACTGGTTCAAATCACTCCGGCAGTCACCACTATTTTCTCCCCGTCCACTACACCTAGAGAGGTGGTCTGGACACAAGTCATTCAGATGAGATGATAAACCGAGGTCCCGTGTGCAGCATGCATTTAGCGCAGGTAAAAGAGCCCATGGCAACAAAAGGGTTGTCCCTGGGAAAATTCTGTAGAAAAATCCACATGTATAGGAAAACAAATAAAACTGCAGGCAGAAAAAAAAAAAAGAAAAAAAAAGGTGGGGCGCTGTCAGTTTAGCGATGCACTCACCCTGGGAAGAGCAGCCCGAATTTCACACTGAGAAATCTGTTGTGATATAAAGAGTAATACAAATACAAATAACACAAATATAAACCCAAACAGCACAAAGTTGATAGTTAAGTTTCAAGGTGGCCTCAAAACATGTCCAGTCCTCCATCTAAGCTTAATGCAAAACAAAGAAACAAAACAAAGTGCACTGTGTGTGTGTATGTGTGTGTGTGTGTGTGTGTGTGTATGTGTGTGTGTGTGTTGTGTGCATGCATGAGAGAGAGAGGGAGAGGGAGAGAGGGAGAGAGAGAGAGAGAGAGAGAGAGAGAGAGAGAGAGAGAACAATGACAATGACCATGTAACTACAACAACAATGACAATGAGGAGGAGAAGCAGAAGGAGGAAAATGATGATGTTGATAATGACTATAATGATGACCATGTCAATGACCATGATGATGATGACAATGATTACACTGGCAATGATGGAAACAATAATAATGATGACAACAATGCTAACAATAATGATAATGACAATGACGACGACTTTGATGATGAAACTGATGATGATGACAATGATGGTGATGATGACAATGATTATGATAGTGGCAATGACGATGATGGTGATGATGATAATTATGATAACGATGATGATGATGATGGTGATGATGACAATAGTGATGACAATGATGATGATAGCTATAATGATAACAATGACGATGATCACAGTGATGATGACAATGATGATGATAATGACAATGATGATGATAATGATAATGATGATGATGATGATGATAGTGATAACTATAATGATAATAATGATGATGATGATGATAATGACAACAAAGATGATGATGATAACTATAATGATAACCATGACGATGATGATGGTGATAACTATAATGATAACAATGACGACGATGATGATGAAAACTATAATGATAACAATGGTAATGATGATTATGATGATGATAACAATGATGATGATGATAACTATAAAGAAAATATAATGATAATAATGAAGATGATGATGATGATAACTATAATGATAGCAATGATGACAATGATGATGATGATAACTATAATGATAACAATGATGATGATGATGACAATAACTATAATGATAACTATGATGATGGTGATAACTATAATGATAACAATGACGATGATGATGGTGATTACTATGATAACAATAGTGACAATGATGATAACTATAATGATAACAATCTAAATGAGCAGCATGGGAGTAATGCCACTGAAACGGTGCAGATGATGGGGCAGCAAAAAAATAAAAATAAAGAAATAAAATAATGATAACAATGACAATGACGATGATAACTATAATGATAACAATGATGTTGATAACTATAATGACAACAATGATGACAATGACAACGATGATGATAATGATGATAACTACAATGATAACAATGATGATGGTGATGATGACAATGACGATGATGATAACAATGATGATAACTATAATGATAACAATGACAATGATGATGATAACTATAATGATAACAATGACGATAATGATGATAACTATAATGATAACAATGATGACAATGACAATGATGATGGTGATAACTATGATGATAACTATAATGATAACAATGACAATGATGATGGTGATAACTATGATGATAACTATGATGATGATGATGATGATAACTATAATGATAACAATGACAATGATGATGGTGATAACTGTAATGATAACAATGACAATGTTGATAACTATAATGATAATGATGATGATGATGGTGATAACTATAATGATAACAATGATGATAATGACAATGGTGATAACTATAATGATAACAATGATGATGATGATAACTATAATGATAACAATGATGATGGTGATAACCATACTGATAACAATGATGATGATGATGATAACTATACTGATAACAATGATGATGATGATAACTATAATGATAATGATGATGATAACTATAATGATAACAAGGATGATGGTGATGATGACAATGATGATGATGATGATGATATTAACAATGATGAAAATGACAACGATGATGATTATGACAATGACGATGGTGATGATAATTAGGATGATATCAATGAGGACAATGATGATGGTGATAATGACAATGATGATGATGATAACAATGATGATGAAGATGACGATGGTGATGATAATTAAGATGATAACAATGAGGACAATGATGATGGTGATAATGACAATGATGATGATGATAACAATGATGATGAAGATGACGATGATCTCCCCAACAGATGTCACCACTAACTCAGACAGTCGGGTGTTGAGCTCCCCAGCAGTGTTGGTGTCGAACCAGGCCATGTCTTGTCGAAGGATGGCTTTGAAAAACGCCTTGCGGATTTTGAAAACCTGACGTTCACTGGCAGTAACCCATCCAACCACCTGGAAAACACAAGTTATGTCCATGTTCAGTTATGTCTGTGATATGATGTGCATCTGTTCAACTGTGCCTGTGACATGACATACATCTGTTCAGTAATGTTCATGATATGACATAAATCTGTTCAGTAATGTCCATGGTCCATGTTCAGTTATGTCTGTGATATGATGTGCATCTGTTCAATTGTGTCTGTGACATGACATACATCTGTTTAGTAATGTCTATGGTCCATGTTCAGTTATGTTCGTGATATGATGTGCATCTGTTCAACTGTGTCTGTGATATGACACAAATCTGTTTAGTAATGTCCATGGTCCATGTTCAGTTATGTTCGTGATATGATGTGCATCTGTTCAACTGTGTCTGTGATATGACACAAATCTGTTTAGTAATGTCCATGGTCCATGTTCAGTTATGTTCGTGATATGATGTGCATCTGTTCAACTGTGTCTGTGACATGACATAAATCGGTTCAGTAATGTCCATGGTCCATGTTCAGTTACGTCCATGATATGATGTGCATCTGTTCATTTGTGTCTGTGATATGACATGGATCTGTTCATTTATGTCCGTGATATGACATGAATCTGTTCATTTATGTCCGTGATATGACATGAATCTATTCAGTTACGTCGATGATATGATGTGCATCTGTTCAATTGTGTCTGTGACATGACATGAATCTGTTCAGTTATGTCCATGATATGACATGAATCTGTTCAGTTATGTCCATGGTATAGCAAGAATCTGTTTAGCTATGTCTGTGATATGACATGAATCTGACGGGCACAATAGCCGAGTGGTTAAAGCGTTGGACTTTCAATCTGAGGGTCTCGGGTTCGAATCTCAGTAATGGCGCCCGGTGGGTAAAGGGTGGAGATTTTTCCAATCTCCCAGGTCAACATATGTGCAGACCTGCTAGTGCCTGAACCCCCTCCGTGTGTATACGCAACCAGAAGATCAAATATGCACGTTAAAGAGCCTGTAATCCATGTCAGCATTCGGTGGGTTATGGAAACAAGAACATACCCTCATGCACACCCGCAAAAACGGAGTACGGCTGCCTACATGGTGGGGTAAAAAAAAACGTCATGCACATAAAATCCCACTTGTGTAATATGCGAGTGAACGTGGGAGTTGCAGCCCACGAACGAAGAAGAAGAAAAAGAAGAAGACATGAATCTGTCCAGTTATGTTCATGATATGACATGAATCTGTTCAGGTATGTTCGTGATATGACATGAATCTGTTCAGTTACGTCCATGGTTCAGTTATATCCATGGTAAAACATTAATCTGTTATGTCCATGATATGACATGAATCTGTTCATTCTGTCCATGATATGATGTGAATCTGTTCAGTTATGTCCGTGATGTGACACCAATCTGTTCAGTTATGTCCATGATATGACATGAATCTGTTCAGTTATGTCTGTGGTGTGAAATAACTATGTTCAGTTATGTCCACAATATGATGTGAATCTGTTCAGTTATGTCTGTGACATGACATAAATCTGTTCCGTTATGTCTGTGATATGACATGAATCTGTTCAGTTATGTACATGGTATAACATGAATCTTTCCAGCCAGGTGTATGATATAACATGAATCTTTTCAGTGTTCATGAGCTATGCAATTTAAAAAAAAAAAATCATCCCAAAATACCAACTTCATAATCTTGATCTCACTGTGAAATGTACCACAGGAAAGTGCCATTAAACAAGCAGACAATCTACATAAATTTCAAACAAAATGGCCTGAATTCTGTCACAGAGCATGGCACACAACACACACACACGCACACCCATTGCAACCCCTACACACACACACACCTTACATACACCAACCCACACACAAACCCCCCTCAAACACACACTCAACCCCCCTGCCCCCCTCACCCCCCCCCCCCCCCACACACACAAACAATGACACATACACACATCTCTAACACCCCCTCACCCCACTCTCCCCTTCACATACACACTCACACCAACACCTACCTCACAGCCACCCACCCACCCACACATCCCCCACACACACCCCCTCCTGACCCCCACATTCTCCCCTCACCCCCCACACCACCCACACATCCCCCACACACACACCCTCCCGACCCCCACATTCTCCCCTCACCCCCCACACCACCCACACATCCCCCACACCCACAACACCCCCACACACCCCCTCCTGACCCCCACATTCTCCCCTCACCCCCCACACCACCCACACATCCCCACACCCCCCCTCCTGACCCCCACATTCTCCCCTCACCCCCCACACCACCCACACATCCCCTCCTGACCCCCACATTCTCCCCTCACCCCCCACACCACCCACACATCCCCCACACCCACAACACCCCCACACACACCCTCCTGACCCCCACATTCTCCCCTCACCCCCCACACATCCCACAACACCCACACACACCCCCTCCTGACCCCCACATTCTCCCCTCACCCCCCACACCACCCACACATCCCCACACACCCCCTCCTGACCCCCACATTCTCCCCTCACCCCCCACACCACCCACACATCCCCACACCCCCCCTCCTGACCCCCACATTCTCCCCTCACCCCCCACACCACCCACACATCCCCCACACCCACAACACCCCCACACACCCCCTCCTGACCCCCACATTCTCCCCTCACCCCCCACACCACCCACACATCCCCCACACCCACAACACCCCCACACACCCCCTCCTGACCCCCACATTCTCCCCTCACCCCCCACACATCCCACAACACCCACACACACCCCCTCCTGACCCCCACATTCTCCCCTCACCCCCCACACATCCCACAACACCCACACACACCCCCTCCTGACCCCCACATTCTCCCCTCACCCCCCACACATCCCACACATCCCCCACCCCCCCCCCCTCCTGACCCCCACATTCTCCCCTCACCCCCCACACATCCCCCACACACCCCTCCTGACCCCCACATTCTCCCCTCACCCCCCACACCCCCCACACATCCCCACACACCCCCTCCTGACCTCCACATTCTCCCCTCACCCCCCACACCACCCACACATCCCCCACACCCACACCCCCCCACACACCCCCTCCTGACCCCCACATTCTCCCCTCACCCCCCACACCACCCACACATCCCCCACACCCACATACCCCCACACACCCCCTCCTGACCCCCACATTCTCCCCTCACCCCCCACACATCCCCCACACACCCCTCCTGACCCCCACATTCTCCCCTCACCCCCCACACATTCCCCACACCCACACACCCCCACACACCCCCTCCTGACCCCCACATTCTCCCCTCACCCCCCACACCACCCACACATCCCCCACACCCACCCCCCCCCCCCACACACCCCCTCCTGACCCCCACATTCTCCCCTCACCCCCCACACCCCCACACATCCCCCACACCACACACACCCCTCTGCCCCACACCCACAACACCCACACACCCCCCTCCTGACCCCCACATTCTCCCCTCACCCCCCCACACCACCCACACATCCCCCACACCCACACACACCCCCTCCTGACCCCCACATTCTCCCCTCACCCCCCACACATCCCACACATCCCCCACACCCACAACACCCACACCCCCCCCTCCTGACCCCCACATTCTCCCCTCACCCCCCACACCACCCACACATCCCCCACACCCACACACCCCCCCTCCTGACCCCCACATTCTCCCCTCACCCCCCACACCACCCACACATTCCCCACACCCACAACACCCACACACACACCCTCCTGACCCCCACATTCTCCCCTCATCCCCCACACCACCCACACAATCACCTGCAGAATACAAAGGCCGAAGGTGCCGGCGCCAATGTAGCACAGTTTGAAGACGTTGTCGTCAAAGGCGGTGTCTGTTACATTGGTTGCTGCAAAGGAAACAGATTCAAAATGTTTTGGTGTCTGCATCAAACAGATTTCGTCCATTTGAGGAGCATTCAGGAGGAGACAGAGTGGGAGATAAAATGACAGAGATGAAGACATACAGCAGCAGCAATCATTATTGACACACCATCACAAGGTTTATGATTATCGGGGTTTTTGTTTTTTTTTCAAAATCTTGAAGCAAAAGCCAATTGGTGGAGGTGCCTGCCTTGGCATTATCTCATTGGTCAAATTTTGAAACAGTGTGTGTGTGTGTGTGTGTGTGTGTGTGTGTGAAGATGTGTGTACATGCATGTAAGCGTGTGTGTATGTCTGTGTGTCTGTTTATGGTATGGGGAGTCACATAGGTGAGAGGTTGTTTGTTTATTCTAACATCCAAACATTTTCACAGGTCAACAATTTGACCATGAAATTCCATTCACTCTTCCTACACAAGTGTATGTGTGATATGTATCAAGTTTAATGTGATAAACCCAAAACCGTAAGGCAGACAACACACACACACACACACACACACACACACACACACACACACACACACACTGCCAAAACATGATTATCACATCCACTCACATTGTGTACACATGTGTATGAAACAATACAATAAAAGTTACTGCCAAGACATGATAAAATTCAACACACACACGCACACACACATGCACACAGAACCCTACAAACAGGTATCCTTACAGATGACAAAGTCATCAGTCATGCCGCCAAAAACGATCGCCATCAGCGGAAATCCTGTCCCCACTCCCATGGCTGCCACAGACCCCATCACCATGAGGAACGTGTCCAGACATGTTGCAAAGGAAAACTGAAACATTGTCCAGACATGTTGCAAAGGAAAACTGAAACATTGACCACACATACTGTCCAGACATGTTGCAAATAAAAACTGAAACATTGTCCAGACATGTTGCAAATAAAAACTGAAACATTGTCCACATATATTGTCCACACATGTTGCAAAGGAAAATTGAAACATTGTCCAGACATGTTGCAAAGGAAAATTGAAACATTGTTCACACATATTGTCCAGACATCTTGCAAATAAAAACTGAAACATTGTCCAGACATGTTGCAAATAAAAACTGAAACATTGTCCAGACATCTTGCAAATAAAAACTGAAACATTGTCCAGACATCTTGCAAATAAAAACTGAAACATTGTCCACATATATTGACCAGACATGTTGCAAATAAAAACTGAAACACTGTCCAGACATGTTGCAAATAAAAACTGAAACATTGTCCACATATATTGACCAGACATGTTGCAAATAAAAACTGAAACATTGTCCACACATGCTGTCCTGACATGTTGCAAAGGAAAACTTAAACATTGTCCTGACATGTTGCACAGCAAAACTGAAACATTGTCCTGACATGCTGTAAAGGAAAACTGAAACATCGTCCATGATGACGATGACAATGATGATGACGACGGCGATGTCAATGATGACAATGCTGATGAAAATTATAACAACAATGATGATGACGATGATGACCATGATCATTGTCATCACGACAATGATGACGACATGATGATGATGACAATGACAACAACCATGATGACGACGATGACAATGATGATGACGATGACAATGACATTGATGAAAATGATAAATGGAACAATATAAATGACCGAGCTGAAATGGACTTTGTCTCATTGTCTTCACCAGAATCACAATGAACAAAAGCTGGACATAAGGGCTGCACACACACACACACACACACACACACACACACACACACACACACACACACACACACACAAGCATGTATTCACAAAAATAGGCACAAGCACGTATTCACAAAAATGTACACAAGCACATATTCCCAAAAATGCACACAAACATGTACTCACAAAAATGCACACAAGCATGCATACGCACACATGCAAACATGCATGGACACACACACACATACAGATGTTGACTGCAACTGAAGAAGGCATACAGTGCAGTTCAACAGGACATTTATTATATTTAATGATGTTAGCTTTTCTTATCATTTTGCTTCTGTTTTGCTTGGTTTTCTTCAACACTCTCTCCCTCCCTCCCTCCCTCTCTCTCTCTCTCTCTCTCTCTCTCCCCCTCTCTCTCTCCCTCCCTTTCTCTCCCTCCTTCTGGCCATGTCTCTTTCCTTTATTCTTATAATCCAACTTGTTTACACAATTATTACAATATTTCTCTCTGTGTGTGTGTGTGTGTGTGTGTGTGCGTGCGTGTGTGTTCCTCTCATAACTGTCACAATGATTATGATAACAGTTATCATCATTATCAGTATCAATATCATTTTCATTTTCACTCTTCTTCTTCTTCTTCTCCTCCTTCTCAGTAGTAGAAGTAGTAGTAGTAGTAGTAGTAGTAGTAGTAGTAGTAGTAGTATACCATCACTTTAAAAAAAAACACCAAAACCATTTTTATTCAATTTTTACATTATGAAACACACACATACACACACTAATAATTATAGAAAATTCACTGAATGTCATAGCAGAAGATGAAGACAAACACACACATACACACAAACACACAGACACACACACAACAACAACAACAAATAATGATAACAACACAACCACAAGAACATGCTAGCAAAGATGATGAATCAAAATCAAATATAAGGTCGCTGGACGCAGTTTGAGGAATCCGATGGATTGTAGGTTGTCAACCTCACAATATTTAACTGTATAGGCATAATATACATTTTTTATTTTAATTTGCATTCAAAATTAAGGATTTAGATGGAGACCATTTGTTGACAGTCATTATAAAGAAAGTTTTTCCTAGCTATATACACTTCAACTGTAGATCTATATTGCAATTTTTTTTATGAAACCTTGCAGAACAGGTACAGTGCTGTTGATCTTGCCATGGTACAAGTATTGTTTGGCCAGTGACAAAATGAAATAAAAGGTGGGATCAGTGACTATATATTTGTCAAGTCCAAGTATGATAAATGATTCAGTTAATTGCAGATTTTGAGCATTTGGACATCTCTCGTTAATTAAATCCATTAATCTTTGCCAGAAACGTTGGATGGTTGTACACTGCCAAAACATGTGTCTAATACGATTTTTCGTAATGTTGCAAAAACTACATAGATCATTAAGTACGCCCATCTCTTTAATAAGCATAACATTTGTCCCAAAGCATCTGTGTACATTTCTTATCTGAAACCATTCCAGTTTATCATCTGGAATCTTACTAATGTACAAAAAACATTTTCTCCAGTCATGAACAATGTTGAGTTTTTCATCCCATTTTGAACAACACTGTGGATAGACACCATTGTCTATAAAAATGTCAGAATAAAGCTTTGAACCTTTACATGTGGACATCAAATTCTTCAAAAATATAGACATTCAAACATTGATCATCATCTATAGTTATGCTCTTTTTTTATATATTATTATTATTTGAATGTACTCTTTTATTGCTGATATGTAACCAGCAAAAGTAAGAAAATTGATATTGACATTATATTTTTGTTTGAATTCTTCGTAAGAAATAAAATGTCCATTTCCCAAGCAAAAAAATGTGCAATACTGTGTATACCTTTATTTATCCATGCTTTTCCCCAAATATATGTTTTCACTATTTGTATTCTTCAATAATAAAATACTGGTTTTGCAAGAAGCTCAACAGAGTTATTACAATCTATTTTACAGAAACATTCTTTGTATGTATTTGTTTGAGAGAAAGATAATGTTATTTCTGGCCCATATTTCTGGATATCATTTAGTACAGGAAAATTAGCGATTGCAATATTTTTTTCCATTTATGATATGTATTCCCCACTTTCCGTATCCAAGCCAATTTTAGAGAAGATGCAAAAGTTTTTAATTCCTGTAACCTCAGACCACCATTTCTGATACTTTTATGTGCAGGTTCTCTGTTAATCCTATCATTCTTTTTGTTCCACACAAAACTATAACAGTGATTTTGTAAATTATGAAGAAAAAAAAAAATAAAAAAAAAATTGTCAGGTGGGTTAGGCAGTAAAATCCACAAATGAGTCAATTTAGACAAAATTAATAATTTTAGAACAACTATTCATCCAAGGGGTGTTATTTGTCTTCTTATCCATACTCTAAACAATTGTATAACATCTGCTAATTTTTCAGAGTAATTTATATTGCCACAGTTTTGCAAATCATTTGTGAACTAAATTCCTTAAACTTTAAATTTTGGTGGGTTCCATTCTATACCTAGATACTCCATATACCAAATATTATAATTTTTACTACTTCCCAGCCAGACTGCATTTGTTTTTCCAGAATTCATATGTAATCCTGATTTACACCCAAACGTGTACGCTATATGCATGCATTTCTCAAATGATTTTTTGTTGCCTGCTAAAAGAAATCCAGTATCATCTGCATATTGAGAAAGTTTGTGTTCCATACTGTTGATTGTTATACCATGTACATCTTTGTTTTCCTGTGTCATTATTGCTAATATTTCAACAAAAAAATAAAAAGGTATGGTGATAGTGGGTCTCCCTGTCTACATCCCCGTCCTACACTAAACCAGCTAAAGACTTGCCCATTAACAAGAACACAAGATCTAATGTTATTATAAAATGTTTCTAACTATTTACGTATCCCATTTTGGAAACCAAATGCTTTTAATACTTTAAACATAAAATTCCAACTAACTGAATCAAAAGCTTTCTCAAAATCAATGTTTAACAAAACCCCGGGTAGATTGTGTTCTTCTATCTATTCCTGATAAAGCCAGTTTGGTCTTCTGCAATAGGTATGGGCAAGACAGTTTTTATACCGTTGGCTTTGCATGATGATCCGATTTTTTATATGATACTCAGCAGTGATATTGGCCTCCAGTTCTTGATGAAGTTTCTAGGTTTGTCTCCTTTAGGAACATATACAATTATTCCTTGTTTTTGGACACAAGAAAGTTGTCCTTTTCTAAAACTAGCATTTAATGACCTTACAACAAAATCACCTATTCTGCTCCAAAAACACTTGAAAAATTCTGCCGTGAAACCATCTGTACCAGGACTCTTACTGTTCTTCATATTTTTTAGTACTAAACTAGCCTCTTCCAACATAATATCACCCTCTAAATTATGCGCTTCATCAATATCTAAACATGGAATATCTTTTATAAGCTGGTTTATTTCACAATCTTCAATGGTCAAACTTTTATACAGATTTTCATAGAAACCTTGGACTTCTTTTAAATATCTTTTGGACTATTTAGAACATTGCCATGTGTATCATTGAATCTAACCATATTCTTACTTATATAATAACGTTTTTCTAAATTACAGAAATATTTAGTTACTTTTTCTCCATCTGCTATCCATCTTGCCCTATATCTTAAAAGTACCCCCTCTATTCTTTTCTCCCAAGCAACTCTCAATCGTTCCTTCTTAGCTTCTATATTCATAACGTCTTCCTTACTTTTCACTTCTTGTTTCTCAAGTTGCTGAATGTCTTGTAAAGTGTCCTTTTCTTCATTGTAGCAAAGAAATGGTCCTTGATCTAATCTTCATTTGTTTTCCTTTTCTTCATTGTAGCATAAGAAATGGTCCTTGATCTAATCTTCATTAATAGAAAGTCTAGGAATAGATCATCAGGTACTGACAACTGTAAGTCTTGAACTGGAATAGTATCCACTGCCTCTCTTAAATATGGGCTAACAGCATATTCTTCTTTAACCTTTCTTATCTCTTCATTAATTTCATCTAAATAATCCTTATCCTTTAATAATGAAGAGTTGAATTTCCAAGACATGTTGCATTTACATTTGTTATCACATTTTAGCCTTAACAAGATCACTGAATGGTCAGTCGTATACCTGTAATCAGAATCTGCATCTTCAACGAAAGAAACTTCATCTGAAATGAGAAAAAAAATCCTGCCGAGCTTGTTGAAATGGATCAGTTCTTCTCCATGTGTATCTGTGAACATCTTGATTTAGATCCCTCCATATATCGTTCAATTCTAATTCATTAATCATGACTTCTACTGTCTCTCTAGCCTTTGGATTAGTTACATTTCTATGGTTACAATAGTCTCTAGATGGGTCGAGTACTAAATTAAAATCTCCACCAATTATAATATTACTGACATTGAAATTATAAAATTTTTTCACTTAAGCTATCATAAAATTCTGGATTATCTCTACCTGGACGATACACATTTACAAAAAGAAAGTCATTCTGCTTAATTTCGGCCAATACCATAATACTGTTTCCCCCATCATGCCTATAAACTTTTTAAACCTTGAATTCAAAATTGTTATTAAATAGAATAGCAACCCCTCTTGCGTTAGATGGGGATATAACGTTCCATATTTCTTTCAAAATGTGTATCTTGCAAAAATAGATTGAATATTATTTATTATTCAAATAATGAAACACATCTCTTCTTTTCTGACTATTATCCAGACCCTGACAATTAACTGAAACAATTGATAAAGAACTATCCATATTGCATAAAACAATCAGTACATTGATCAAACAACCCACTAGGTTCTTCAACTGAACCGACGACAAAGAGTACATGCTTATCACAAGAATTATATCCTTGAGAAAAAATGTCAAAAAGATCTTGCAAACATTCTAACATATACAGAAAAACATTTGATATAAAAATCAACACATAGTTATATTTATATACACAAGGTCTGACGATATACTTTACCATCGCAGGCAGACGCAACAATAAATTGATCGCTTGCGAGTGAAAAGTGCCGTTCGTTAAAATTATGATCATACTTTTCTTTTGACCAGAAAACACATTTCCTTAACCAAGATGGGGAGATGCAGAAAGTGTGTGAGGAGAGGGGTGGGGGGGTGGGGGGGGCAGGGAGAGGGGAAAGGAACAGAGGGAGACAGATTCTAGAAGTTAACAATTTTCAAACTGATACCATGTACGCATTTCTCGCTAAGTACAGGGGTCATGGTAAGAGGAGGAAAACAAACAACAAAACATGAACTTCAATCCGACACACACAAAACATTCAAATTTTGTGTCACGTTTCTGTATTCTCCATCACTCATAAAATCCATGATAAATATGCATGAAATGCAAAGAAGAGCACGTCAGCGTCCTGAAGTAGATGGGGGAAGGGGTATGGACGGAGGGAGCCAGGGTCACACTGACACCAAACAAACTGAATACAATTCACACCCACAGCTTAATGTGCTAGTAAACAATTTAAAAAAATCAAGGTTTGACCTTGGCTTTTGGAGTGTTGTGTGCGCATGTGCCTTAGTTAATTAGTTGTAGGTGCATGCACAAGCGTGTGTTTACTTGTGAGAAAGTGAATGAGTGTGTGTGTGTGTGTGTGTGTGTGTGTGTGTGTGTGTGTGTGTATGGTTGTGTGTGTGTGTGTGATGATTTTTACTGTTGGTGTCACACGGACAGATTCGGTGCAGTGACTTATGCCTAAAATTATCCTTGGCTGATAAGTTTTTGAGTCTTAGAGTCTCTCATTTTATACACACACACACACACACACACACACACACACACACACACACACACACATGAAGAAAAACACACTCACCAATTCTCCAAAAGTTGCAATTTTCGCAGGAGGTGGTTTTTCATCTTCGCTGGAAAAAAAACACACAAAAAAACAACTTTGAATCTCCACAATGCGTTGCTCTTCTTCTTCTTCTTCTTCCTCATTTGTGGGCTACAACTCCCACATTCACTGTGTGTACACCAGTGGGCTACAACTCCCACATTCACTGTATGTACACCAGTGGGCTACAACTCCCACATTCACTGTGTGTACACCAGTGGGCTACAACTCCCACATTCACTGTGTGTACACCAGAGGGCTACAACTCCCACATTCACTGTGTGTACACCAGTGGGCTACAACTCCCACATTCACTGTGTGTACACCAGTGGGCTACAACTGCCTCATTCACTGTGTGTACACCAGTGGGCTACAACTCCCACATTCACTGTGTGTACACCAGTGGGCTACAACTCCCACATTCACTGTGTGTACACCAGTGGGCTACAACTCCCACCTTCACTGTATGTACACCAGTGGGCTACAACTCCCACATTCACTGTGTGTACACCAGTGGGCTACAACTCCCACATTCACTGTGTGTACACCAGTGGGCTACAACTCCCACATTCACTGTGTGTACACCAGTGGGCTACAACTCCCACATTCACTGTGTGTACACCAGTGGGCTACAACTCCCACATTCACTGTGTGTACACCAGTGGGCTACAACTCCCACGTTCACTGTGTGTACACCAGTGGGCTACAACTCCTCATCACTGTGTGTACACCAGTGGGCTACAACTGCCTCATTCACTGTGTGTACACCAGTGGGCTACAACTGCCTCATTCACTGTGTGTACACCAGTGGGCTACAACTGCCTCATTCACTGTGTGTACACCAGTGGGCTACAACTCCCACATTCACTGTGTGTACACCAGTGGGCTACAACTCCCACATTCACTGTGTGTACACCAGTGGGCTACAACTGCCTCATTCACTGTGTGTACACCAGTGGGCTACAACTCCCACATTCACTGTGTGTACACCAGAGGGCTACAACTCCCACATTCACTGTGTGTACACCAGTGGGCTACAACTCCCACGTTCACTGTGTGTACACCAGTGGGCTACAACTGCCTCATTCACTGTGTGTACACCAGTGGGCTACAACTGCCTCATTCACTGTGTGTACACCAGTGGGCTACAACTCCCACGTTCACTGTATGTACACCAGAGGGCTACAACTCCCACATTCACTGTGTGTACACCAGTGGGCTACAACTCCCACGTTCACTGTGTGTACACCAGTGGGCTACAACTGCCTCATTCACTGTGTGTACACCAGAGGGCTACAACTCCCACATTCACTGTGTGTACACCAGAGGGCTACAACTCCCACATTCACTGTGTGTACACCAGTGGGCTACAACTCCCACGTTCACTGTGTGTACACCAGTGGGCTACAACTGCCTCATTCACTGTGTGTACACCAGTGGGCTACAACTGCCCTCATTCACTGTGTGTACACCAGTGGGCTACAACTCCCACATTCACTGTGTGTACACCAGTGGGCTACAACTGCCCACATTCACTGTGTGTACACCAGTGGGCTACAACTCCCACGTTCACTGTGTGTACACCAGTGGGCTACAACTGCCACATTCACTGTGTGTACACCAGTGGGCTACAACTGCCTCATTCACTGTGTGTACACCAGTGGGCTACAACTGCCTCATTCACTGTGTGTACACCAGTGGGCTACAACTCCCACATTCACTGTGTGTACACCAGTGGGCTACAACTGCCTCATTCACTGTGTGTACACCAGTGGGCTACAACTCCCACATTCACTGTGTGTACACCAGTGGGCTACAACTCCCACAGTTCACTGTATGTACACCAGTGGGCTTTTGCATGTATGGCCATTTTTACCCCGCCATGTAGGCAGCCATACTCCATTTTCAAGGGTGTGTTGCTTTCGCTTTTAAACTTAAGTGCATGGTAGGTGGGATAAACTCCTGACAAAGTCTTCAGTGTCTGCAGATCCACAAAAGACTGTCATAATTATTATTATTATTACTACTACTACTACTACTTTTACTATTATTATTATTATTATTATTATTATTATTATTATTATTGTTATTGTTGTTTGTTGTTGTTATCATTATCATCATCATCATCATCATTATTATTATTACTATCATCATTATTATTGACAGTATTACTATCACCATCATCATTATTATTATAAATATCAGTTTTATATTATCATCATTATCATTATTGTTATTATCATTATCAGAAGTTCTATCGGAATGATGATGATGATTATCATTACTATGAGTGTTACTATTACTATCATTATGAAGGTGGGATGGGGTATGGGAGAGTGGGGGGGGGGGGGAATCAGTGTCCCAAATTATCCCCCCGGGGGACTAGTCAGTGTCCTGAGCTGTCCGAGAACGTCCCCTAACCCCCACACCCCCACACGTTTCCATCATCCACTAACATTAATCGAAAATCTGTCCCAAAGCATTCCCCCCACAAACTAAAATAGAGCACTCCCTCTCTCTTTCTCCCCCCCCCCCCCCCCCCCACCTCTCTCTCACTTTCCCCTCCCTCTCTCCCCCCTCTCTCTCTCTCCCTCTCTTTCCCCCTCTCTCTCTCACTCTCCCCCCTCTCTCTCTCCCTCTCTTTCCCCTCCCTCTCTCTCCCCCTCCCTCTCCCCTCCTCTCTCTCTCCCCCCTCTCTCTCCTTCCCTCTCTCCCCCTCCCCCCTCTCTCCCTCTCACCCCCTCTCTCCCTTCCTCCCCCACCCTCTCTCTCCCTCTCTCTCCCCCCCCACTCTCTCTCTCCCTCCCTCTCCCTCTCTCCCCCTTCCTCTCCCCCCTCCCTCTCTCTCCCTCCCTCTCTCTCTCACATTCTCTTGTGGTCAGTTCTGGTCAGTGACTGCAAAACATAATTCAAAGCAACACTCTGATTTTTAAATACATTTTTTGTCACTTGTGATCTGCAGTGGGCAGCAACGATCAGCCAAATCCTGTCCAGAAGTCCAATACTGCATAAAAGGAATAAAACATCGTGGTCAGCAGTGGTCATAGATCTGCAGGAACATATGCCTGGGGGGAACAATGACCCAGAAAACATCAATTTCAGGGGAGGCAGGACGAGGGGAACACTGTCCTGTGGGACCTTTGACCTGGTTGAAAAAAGTACATTAATTTTGTATTTTGTATTTGCATTTCTTTTTATCACAACATATTTCTCTGTGTGAAATTCGGGCTGCTCTCCCCAGGGACAGCGTGTAACTACACTACAGCACCACCCTTTTTTTTTTTTTTTCCTGCATGCAGTTTCATTTGTTTTTCCTATCGAAGTGGATTTTTTTTACAGAATTTTACCAGAAACAACCCTTTTGTTGCCGTGGGGTCTTTTACATGCACTAAGTGCATGCTGCATACAGGACCTTGGTTTATCATCTCATCCGAATAACTAGCATCCAGACCACCACTCAAGGTCTAGTGGAGGGGGAGAAAATATCGGCGGCTGAGCCGTGATTTGAACCAGTGCACTCAGATTCTCTCGCTTCCTAGGTGGACGCGTTACCTCTAGGCCATCACTCCACATTTGGGGGAACAAAGACCTGGTGCAACGTAAGGATGACCGGTCTGAACATGTACCATAGAACATGATTCCAGGAGGCATTTCCAAGAAAAGACATGCGACAATTCATCTTCTTCAAAATATCTTACAGCCAATCGCTGTGGCGTTTTTAACCCTTGACAAGGTGTAATAATTTGATCAAATTCAATGAATTAATCTACGTTAATCTCTTGACCCTTCGGACTTGTTCTGACCCTGCACGTTTCTTTTCATCCTCTTCTCATCCTTAACCCCCCCCCCCCCAACCCCCCACCACCCCCCAACCCCCTGGTGATTGTTGTGTTTAGTCAAGATCACACCCACCATTCTGTGGCTTTTTAATTGTTTCTATTTTAGGTCATCTTTGTAACTGATTGTGCCTGGTTCGTGACTAAGGGGACATTCTGGGATGTTTCCGCATGCTGTTTTGGCGCCCTCTGGTGTCGCCAAAGTACCCATCCCAAAATGCTCCCCCCTTCCCCTAGCCTCCTACCCAAAACTACTATTAATTTCTATTCTGCATTTGTTGGCATGCAGTACGTGTGTGTGTGTGTGTGTGTGTGTGTGTGTACACTCACGCGTGCATGTGTGTGTGTGTGTATGTGTGTGTGTGTCTGTGTGTTTGTGTGCATGTGTGTGTTTGTGTGCATGTGTGTGTGTGTGTGTGTGCGCGCGCGCATGTGCATGTGTGTGTGTGTGCGCGCGCGGAGGACAAGGTGAAGATATAGGACTCCAAGGTGAAAGTATAGGACCACTCTCAGTCTCTATTCATCCCTTACAGGACACAGTCTATTCCTTATTCAACACATGGTTCTTTTTTATTCTATTTCTCTCAGTCTATTTCTTATTCAACACAAGTTTCTAAGTCTGTTTTCTCCCAGTCAATTCCTTATTCAACATATGTGTCTGAGTCTGTTTCTTCTAGTCTATTCCTAATTCAGCACATATTTCTAAGTCTGTTTCTCCCAGTCTATTCCTTATTCAACAATTTTCTAAGTCTGTTTCTCCCAGTCTATTCCTTATTCAACACACATTTCTGAATCTGTTTCTCCCTTTAAGGATCACAGTCTATTCCTTGTTTCTGAGTCTGTTTCTCTCTTTTGAACACACAGTCTATTCTTCATTCCTGAGCAATACACACTGAACAGCTGCCAGTATCAGTACTGTCAGTTCTCAATACTTTCTGACCCCCCCACCCCCCGAAGGGAGAATACAAATCATTTAGGGACGAAAGACAACCAACCTACAAATGAACAAAACGCTCCCACAGCCTTACTTTTCCGTTTTGGCAGCAGAACTGGCTGTGGGCTCTGACGAGGTCTTAGTGATGGTGACAGACGCAACTCCATTCTCCGACTTCTCAGAGACCGTGAGGTCATACTTTGCCCCGGGCATGTTGTGAGGACACTGCTCTGAACACCTGTACCGTCGCCACCACTCCACACGTCTGTTTGTGGCCGCGACCCCTCTGACAAGTGATAAGAGAAGTGAGGTCCGGTCCCTCTGCACTGCGCCCGTCTTGACCCGACTCACTGGGTCTTTCGTTCAGTGTGGGTGACGTCACTCCACAGTCACGTCTCCCTCCTCTACCTCAGGTCCGTATCTTATCAAAGCCAGCCCGCATGCCTGCCATTGACCATAGCAAATCTCTGAACGAAATTTCACCCACACTGTGTGTTAACCCTTTCAATGCTCTCCACCTCTTGTCTTTCGTACTGGTTTCATCACACTGTGTGTTAACCCTTTCAGTGCTCTCCACCTCTTCGGCCACGGGGCAGAGAAGCATCGGCCGCCCACAGCTGAGATACAAAGACGCTTGTAAACGTGACATGAAGGCGCTTGAGATCAACACTGAGTCCTGGGAGGACCTTGCAGATGACCACAACAGCTGGAGAAGCACTCTCAAGAATCAGCTACGGAGTGGTGAGGACAAACTGTCAGCTGCTGCAGCAGAAAAACGAGCTCGCAGAAAAGGGACGGCAGCCGACAGACCAGCATCAGCTTACACATGTGACCGCTGCGACAGAGACGGTCTCTCTTGCATCGGTCTCTACAGTCACAGGCGACGCTGCTTGGTCCAAGCAGACAGCCCAATTAAGGCATCAGGTCGGACATACTCTATCCATGGTCAGCCATGACCGAAGGAGGCCTACTACTACCTCTTCTGTCTGCCCTTTCTGCTGGGTCCATCACACGGTGTGTTAACCCTTTCAATGTTCTCCACCTCTGCTGTCTATTGCTCAGTTCTGAGTTGCTCAATCAATACAGCATGTCCACACCTCATGAGTTCTGGCCGCGCATCAAGTTCTGGACAAAACAAGCTTCGTGTGTGTGTGTGTGTGTGTGTGTGTGTGTGTGTGTGTGTGTGTGTGTGTGTGTGTGTGTGTGTGAGAGAGAGAGAGAGAGAGAGAGAGAGAGAGAGAGAACGTATGTATCACACGGGTGAAAAGTGTCGTCATTACCCTGTGAGTGTTTTAACCTAACTGAAATTGAAGAGTCATTTCCACCAACTATCACATCAGTGAATATTACTATCACACGACGGAAAAGTCGTGGATTTATCTTGTGCCAACTTTCTCACGAGTGAATATCCCTATCTCCATCAACTACCATTGTAAATTCCAACTTATTCCTAGAACATTTCAACTCGGGGGGATGTAGTCTATTCTGTCTGATTTCTTTTGGTTCCCTGTTTGGTGCCCAGCGTTACCCGACACAATAAGATTTCAGACAGGGAGGAAAGCCTACATATTTGTGTACAGTGGATTTCGTTTTAAATAATTTTGCCTGAGGACAACACTCTCGTTGCCATGGGTTCTTTTTTCAGTGCGACAAGCGCGTGCTGCACACGGGACCTCGGTTCATCGCCTCATCCTAAAGACTAGACGCTCAGTTTGATTTTTCCAGTCAAACTCTGGAGAAAGGGCGAAAGAGGGGATTCGAACCCGCACCCTCAAGGTGTATTGGCAGCTGAACGTCTTGACCATTCTGCCACCTTCCTTCTGGAGTGATGGCCTAGAGGTAACGCGTCCGCCTAGGAAGCGAGAGAATCGGAGCGCGCTGGTTCGAATCACGGCTCAGCCGCCGATATTTTCTCCCCCGCCACTAGACCTTGAGTGGTGGTCTGGACGCTAGTCAATCGGATGAGACGATAAACCGAGGTCCCGTGTGCAGCATGCTTTTAGCGCGCGTAAAAGAACCCACGGCAACAAAAGGGTTGTTCCTGGCAAAATTCCGTAGAAAAATCCACTTCGATAGGAAAAACAAATAAAACTGCACGCAGGAAAAATACAAAAAAAATGGGTGGTGCTGTAGTGTAGCGACGCGCTCTCCCTGGGGAGAGCAACCCGAATTTCACACAGAGAAACCTGTTGATATAAAACAGAAGACAGCCACTTAGGGGTTAATACTGTGGACACCTCTCTCCCTCAACAATGCAGCGTGCCCAAGGCAGCCGCAGAGGGGTCAACAGATAACCTCATGAACAACGTAAGGGCAGCACGCCTGTTACCCACTTGACCTGGGCCGACACTGATCAGAAACAGGATACCCTCCTCAAGGTCAGCTGTCTATGTCTCACTGAGGCACTGTGAAAGAGAGAGAGAGGGGGAGGGGGGGGGGGTTGGGGGGGGGGGGCGATGGAGAGAGACAGAGACAGGGAGAGAGAGAGAGGTGCAGAGACAGACTGAGACAGACAGACAGAGAGGGGGGGGGGAGGGAAGGAACCGAGTGAAATCGCGCGCGAGAGAGAGAGAGACAGAGAGAGAGACAGAGAGAGACAGAGACAGAGAGAGAGACAGAGAGAGAGACGCAGACAGAGAGACAGAGAGAGACAGAGAGACAGAGAGAGAGAGACAGAGAGAGACAGACAGAGAGACACAGAGAGAGACACAGAGAGAGAGACAGAGAGAGAGAGAGAGAGAGACCAGAGAGAGACAGAGAGAGAGACAGACAGAGAGACAGAGACAGAGAGAGACACAGAGAGAGACAGAGAGAGAGAGACAGAGAGAGAGACAGAGACACAGAGAGAGACACAGAGAGAGAGAGGCAGAGAGAGAGAGAGACAGAGAGAGACAGAGAGAGAGAGAGACAGAGACAGAGAGAGAGACAGGCAGACAAAGACAGACAGAGGTGGGAGAGGGAGAGAGGGAGAGAGAGAGATTATGGTGGAGGGCGGGAGAGAAAAAGGGCCAGTGGGACACAGACGTACGCACGCATACACACACGCCCCCCCCCCCCCCACCTCCCCGACACACACGCCCGACCCCACCCACCCACACACGCACACGCACACATACACACACGCACACACACACACCACCTAAAATCATTTTTGTTAACAGATGTTAGATTAATGAACAACTCTAACAACTCTCTCTCTCTCTCTCTCTCTCTCTGTGCAGTTCCACCTGTATCGATCGGAAACGTAATCATAATGTGTCGCAAATAGCTCACGGTTTTAATTGGGAGCCCAACTGGCTCTTTGAATTTGTTGTGATCTATCTGGCTGACCAGTTTGTTTCATTTTGTTAATACCTTTAATGCAAATTGAAGTTCTGGAAACAAGAACATCCCCAGCATGCACACTCCCGAAAAAGGAGTATGGCTGCCTCCATGGCGGGGTAAAAACGGCATTACAGAACGACGAAGAACAAGATGATGAGAATACAACTGAAAGAAACATAACTGTCTCAGTGTATGTTTTGTGTGAAAGGACTGACTGATTGATATAGATACTTATACAGCGCCTATCTTCGGTCGGAGACCAAGCTCTAAGCGCTTTACAAACACGGGGTCATTTACACAACAGGCTGCATACCTGGGTAGAGCCGACTGACGGCTGCCATAGGGCGCTCATCATTCGTTTCCTGTGTCATTCAATCAGATTTCAGGCACGCACACATACACACTAAGACAGACATGTAACATTTAACATTTTACGTATATGACTGTTTTGTTTATTTACCCCGCCATGCAGGCAGCCATACTCCGTTTTCGGGGGTGTGCATTCTGGGTATGTTCTTGTTTCCATAACCCACCGAACGCTGACATGGATTACAGAATCTTTAACGTGCGTATTTATCTTCTGCGTGCATATACACACGAAGGTGGTTCAGGCACTGGCAGGTCTGCACATATGTTGACCTTAGAGATCAGAACGATCAGAAGAGAAAAACGAGGTGCAAACGACAGAAAAGACGACTGAAAATCCTGATGGCTAATGGAATTTCTCTAGAATTTTTTTTCCCCCCAGTTCTTGAATTGAGTTGGTAGGTTTTCCGGCATCGGAACTGACATGATTGCGAGCAGTGGTTATCGGAAATATGATTCCTTTCTGTTTATAAAGCGGATTTACCATGGCTACCGTCCATTCTTCGGGTACCTTACTACCATGCATAACTAAACTGAAAAAATTGTAATCAGCAATACAAGATTCTCTGGAGCAGCCTTAAGTAATTCATTTGTAATTTGACCTGTTCCACATGCTTTATTGTTTTTCAGCTTTTGAAATGTAGTCTTTACTTCCTCTACAGTAAATGATACGTCAAGGGTCTGATTTGTGTTAGCATTATCATTATCCTGTGGAGTCTCAGTCTGTGCATCACTTTCAACTGTACCTAAATCTTTAAAGTAATTATTTATGTTTCACAAGTTATTACATTATGGTTGTTGTTTTTCTCCTGTTCTGTGTCATTCAACAGCTTCTAAAAACGTTTTGGGTCCTTACTTTTCACACCTTTTACTTTCTTAATGAAAGATTTTTTGGATATTTTCTAAATGAGAACCGTTACTGTTGTTTATAGGTTTTACTCAATTTAGATTTATTTTCTTTTGCTTATGCACTTCCACATCTTTGACTCACTTGTGTAAACAAAGTGAGTCTATGTTTTAACCTGGTGTTCGGTTTTATCTGTGTGTGTGTGTGTGTGTGTGTGTGTGTGTGTGTATGTGTGTGTCCGTGGTAAACTTTAACATTGACATTTTCTCTGCAAATACTTTGTCAGTTGACACCAAATTAGGCATAAAAATAGGAAAAATTCAGTTCTTTCCAGTCATCTTGTTTAAAACAATATTGCACCTCTGGGATGGGAAACAAAAAATAAATAAATAAATAAATGAAGCCTAATTATATGCAAACTGCATTTACTGTTATATTTATATTTTTTGTATTCTCTAAACTTGGCACTTTGATCTGATATTCTGACCCAACAACAACAGCAGTCATTATTATCCTTTTTTGTTCAACCAGGAACTTCTTTTATTTATTTTGCAAACGTTTTGGTGCGGATAGTAAAAAAAGGGAAATTACTCTGTAATTAATGCTAGGGGGCTTCATTTGCTTTAAACTGATCTTTCTCATCTTAAACATTACATTTTGAAATTATACTCAATACATAAAAAGCTTGTGTGTTTTACTCTCAGTGTACAGGGCTTTCACTATGTTCATTCGCCCCAAGTGGTCTTTTTCGGAAAATACTAAAATCAATACGAGTGGACTTTCCAAATCTGTTGGCTGAGCCCTGAAGGTCATGGGCAAAAATCAATTGCGTACACATATTTATACACATTCAAAGCGCGTGCTCATATTCTTCGCGAACGCGAACGACGCCATTTTGTTTCAAGTTGTTGACCTGCCCATTCAATCCTATATTCAATGGACAATACACGATAACATGTGATGGAAAGTTGGAGAAGGAGACCGTTAAATATTTATTCAGAGAAAGATTTGTGAACGCCTCATCACTTACTGGATTATGCCCCAAACTGCCATAAAAATATCCACAGAATCAGTCAGAATTCACAGTTAAACGTTGTAAACCATGCGAGTTAATACCCTTGAACTGATCACGATGAAACGAAAAAATTTCCAGTCTTGACTTTTCTCAAAATGAAGTCCTTTTCACTTCTTACGACGTTTAAAGTACTTGTACTTGGCTCTACATGTTATTAGTTTAACAAAATACTCAATTTTCATATCAACTTTAAAACTATAAAACTAGAATGAACATAAAAAGAGAAATTGAGTCGACCGATCGTACTACATTCCCGGCGGGTGAAACTAAACTTGTACATCTATCTAGATCTAGTGAAAACGGCTAAATGTTGCAGTGTGATTGTGGCGATAGCCATTAAAAAGAATTTTTTTTTTATTGCCCTTAAAGATTTTTTGAATGCCCAAGATACACCAGAATAATATGATTTAAACAGCGTTCTCACTGCAAATACCGCAATTGATTTATCGCCCTTTTTAAAAAAAAGTATGTTCAAATGTTAAATTTTAGAACGTCAGTTATGGAGACACGATAGTGTAATGGATAAGGCAGTTTCTTCTCACCCAAACACGCGGGGTTCGAATCTGGTTAGGACTTCTTCTTTTTTTTTTAACGCAAAGCTTTATAATAACAAATACAGAACACATTTTAACGATTAGATTTTTTTAAAGTGTATCACAAGTGAGTCCTGAAGGCCTTGCCTCTCTTGTTTAAATCTGTTTTTTGCTTTAAGAAACTCTTTTCGTTTTCCTTCGCAATCATTATCATACCATGGGAAGTTTTCATTCTTTTGCTGTTTCCTTTTCCCCTGTTTATTCTTTTTAGTTAATCCTGCTGTGTCTGCTGAATTTTGTTCTGACTGATAAAGTTGGCGGGAACAGGGCGTAACACGGGGAGCAATAGAACCGTCATGGAAAAGGGCGACAGGTAGCTGCACAGCCTCGTGTTCACCACAAGGCAAAGACAGGCTTCCGCCAGTGAGTTTGTGACACATTATAACATGGCAGAACACACACACACACACACACACACACACACACACACACACACATATATATATATATATATATATATATATATGCATGCTTCGTCGCATCAACTCTGTCCGTCAGTACCTTTCTGTTGAAACCACTAAAACTCTTATTTCTGCTTTTGTGCTGTCACGAATCGACTACTGTAATTCTCCTCTCATAGGCTGTCCACATAATCTTCTTCAGCGAATTCAAAAACTTCAAAACAATGCTGCCCGTCTGACTCGCAAAGTCCCACGTACTGATCACACTTCTCCTCACCTCCACACTCTTCACTGGCTCCCCATTGAAGCGAGAATTAAATACAAAGTTGCGTGTCTCTGCTATTCTGCCTTCCACTCCGCAGGACCTACATATCTTTCTGACCTTATCAGTGTTTACACTCCCGCAAGAAATCTCCCCTCTTCCTCTGACTGTTACCTTCTGAAATTTCCTCGCGTCAATACAAGAACCTCCTCACATCTGGAACAACCGTCCTCATCATATCCGTGCATCTGATTCTATCTCTGCTTTTCGCCCATCACTAAAAACTCATCTTTTTAAAACCTTTCTATGAGCACTCTCAGCTTCTTTGCTCTCCAGCACCACCCATGTCAGCTCATAAAGCTCACTTTGCATGCATGAGGAGTGTGGGAGGGGAGGGGAAGGGGTTTTGAGAAAGAGTGGTCATGAATGATTTGTAATTTGTAATATTTTTCTTTTCATGTAAACCGACCTGAGCTCTCAGAGAGAAAGGGCGTTATATAAATGTACATTATTATTATCATCATTCATTATTATCATATATACATACATGGGAAGTGCAGGTAATTTGAACATGTTGGAAACACGAGCATCGCATTGTTCCAGCCACCTAACAGCATGTACGGTACGTTGATGCCAAGAGTAAGAATGCACTTATGTGTTTGTTCCACATCAGAACTTCCCGGTCCGGTCGATTCTTTGGCGGGAAGTACTTTAAACCCATTTTCGTGAATTTCACCTTCTCTTATGTAAAACCTAGTCCTCAGAGTGTAGTTGAAGCCTTTGCAGCATTATTCAAGTTGATGAAGAACAATTGTTACCCACCAACCAAGCATCATATAAGCAATCTAAGAAGCCAGTTGTGTGACGCCAAACACACGTGTCGTTTTCGTAGTGTGACGAAACACAGAATCACATCAGTAATGCAAACTTGGGCACATCGGCTGTTGGTAACTTGGGCAGGGTGCTAAGGTTTGCATGTAAGCGTGTTTGTGCATCTTTGTGTTCACCTAGTGATGGCCCAGAGGTAACGCGTCCACCTTGGCTTTCATTAGCTGATCAAAGATAGATGGAATTTGCTCTTTTTCTATTCATGATGCGCACAAAGATAGTTTTCTGAATTTATGACCATGCGATGAAATGCTACATCCATTTCCATCAATTGGCCTTTCCTGATCCAGCATCTGCAACTATCAATAATTAACAAAAACCTTATATTGCAATCACTTAATGTGTATAAGAGCAAATCACCCAAGTTGCCGGGCCACTGTTATTCGGCCCGTTCACCAACAGGTTGACACTGCCACAAAAACATATGTGCAGCGATATCATATATTCCAGAAGGAACAGAGTACAGTGTATGCTCTCCACCTGCACCTTAACCAGTGCCCCTGTTTTCATCCATGCGGGGCATGTGTTCAATTCAATGATCACCGTTGTCGACGTATCGTTTCAGTGTACTTACCTATTGTCTGAGCGTGGAAGTCTGCGAAACGTTTCGTACCTTGTTTTGAGAGACATACTCTCATGTTCTTTAACACTTGCAGGCCAAGTACAATATGCTGTGCTGTCACTGCTAGCAGACTGTGCTGTCACTCCTAGCAGACTGTGTAAGTCACTCCTAGCAGACTGTGTAAGTCACTCCTAGCAGACTGTGCTGTCACTCCTAGCAGACTGTGTAAGTCACTCCTAGCAGACTGTGCTGTCACTCCTAGCAGACTGTGTAAGTCACTGCTAGCAGACTGTGCTGTCACTCCTAGCAGACTGTGTAAGTCACTCCTAGCAGACTGTGTAAGTCACTCCTAGCAGACTGTGCTGTCACTCCTAGCAGACTGTGTAAGTCACTCCTAGCAGACTGTGTAAGTCACTCCTAGCAGACTGTACTGTCACTCCTAGCAGACTGTGTAAGTCACTCCTAGCAGACTGTACTGTCACTCCTAGCAGACAGTGATGATGGGAACGACCATACCACGTTGAAAACACCGGTTCTGACAGTGCTGTGTTTTGGTCGCCCTCCGAATTCAGCTGCTGCAGTGTAGATCAGTCCATTCAGTGGGCCAAGAGGGGCAGCAGGTTGGTGAGATACCCACGCAAGCTGCCATTCCACAGATGACTGACGTCACGAAGTGACCCATGTACAATGAAATGGACCAGCTCCGGGGGCTACAGAAGACACGTACTTTTGGTGTTTGACGTGTGTGGTCCCACAGATTTTTTGGAAACAAGTAGACTGAACGCATGCCCGCGCAGCTGAGGAAACCGCCGCCATGTCAGTTATCCCGTGCGCTGACAATGTCGCTGACGAAACCGTGTGTGTGTGTGTGTGTGTGTGTGTGTGTGTGTGTGTGTGTGCGTGCGTATTTGCGCGCGTGTGCCGGTGTGTGTGTGTGTGTGTGTGTGTTGAGTGCCACAGTCGTCCGGCATTTTACTGTTCTTCGTCACAATATAGATCTAGGTCAAACTGTATATGTGTGTGGAGGAGGGGGTGTGGGCGGGTTACTGAGTGTGAACGAGAGGAATCAGCCTCACCACCACTGAAGCTGAAGGCAATGGTGCTCAGCAGCCTTCTCTATGCCAGCAAGACACGCTAAAAGCTCAACCACTTCCTCTTGAGCTGCCTCCATCCAGTACTTCTCCACATCATATGGCAGGAGATATTCCCACACACACAGGTCCTGGAAGGGGTCAGCACCCACAGTGTCTACACCCTCCTACGGAAAACTTTGGACAAATGGGCTGGCCATGTCATCAGGATGTCTGACAGTCGACTGCAAAAACAGCTACTGTGTGGAGAGCTGAGCCAGGGCAAGCGCTCAGTTGGGAATGGGGAGGGGAGGGGGATGGGGGTGTGGTGGGGGGGGAGGGGGGGGGGCAGAAGAAATGCTTAAAAGACTGCCTCAAACAGTCGCTCAAATACCTCAATATCAACCCCAGTCGCTGGGAATCTCTTGCTGAGGACTGCCAAACCATGGTGAAGCAGAGTCACAAGAGGAGCAAATGCAGCAGAAAACAGACTCCGGCTCAGAGGAAACGCGCCGTGCGCAAGGCACGAGCTACTTCCACTTCAGCACCACTGTTACCCTCACGTGGGCGAGCTTTCCGGGCCTGGACTGATCTCACCAGTCACTTCTGGACTGACCGTCACTGATCCTCCTTCTGACACTGAAGTTGAGGTCATCCTCGACTCGGAAGGATGATCATATCTTATCATATCATATCATATCAGTAGCTCAAGGAGGTGTCACTGCGTTCGGACAAATCCATATACGCTACACCACATTTGCCATTTATTTTATTATTTTTTATTTCTTCTCAAGGATGAACAACAACGTGACAGTATGGGTGGGGGAGGGGTTTTGGCTTCAGTCCCAAAGAGGTGTCAAAGTATGTGTGGACTGATCGCATCAGCTTAGAAAAACGCCCAGGCAGCCGTCGCCTGCCGCAGGGTCTTATAAAACATCGATCTAAAATGAAATAAAAGAAATAAACTCCCATCTCCATCCACCTCCTTTTTGTGAACATTTATTTATTTATTTTCTGTTTATTTATTTACTTATTGATTTTTTCACTTGTTTGTTCATTTATCTACTTATCTATCTATTTTGTCGAATAATCATCGGAGGAAAGATTTTGATATGAAGATTACTACTTCTTTTCTACTGCTACTATCATTATCGTTATCATTACAACAACAACAACAACAACTACTACTACTACTACTCTAACTACTACTACAACAACTACTACTACTACAGTATAATATAGTTCAGAAAGTTCCAAACTTTAAAAAAAAAAATCATTTTGATAAACATATGAATCTGTATTGACAGACTCCCTCACTCCTTAAGGCCTGATCAGATTTCTGTGAAGGTCAGGCATCTGTTGCCTAATATCTCTAGCTAGCTAGCTATCTATCTGTGTGTCTGTCTCTCTCTATCTCTCTCTCTGTCAGTATGTATATCTATGTGGAGTGATGGCCTAGAGGTAACGCATCCGCATAGGAAGCGAGAGAATCTGAGTGCGCTGGTTCGAATCACGGCTAAGCCGCCGATATTTTCTCCCCCTCCACTAGACCTTGGGTGGTGGTCTGGACGCTAGTCATTCGGATGAGACGATAAACCGAGGTCCCGTGTGCAGCATGCACTTAGTGCACGTTAAAGAACCCACGGTAACAAAAGGGTTGTTCCTGGCAAAATTATGTAGAAAAATCAACTTGGATAGGAAAAACAAATTAAACTACACGCAGGAAAAAATACCAAAAAAATGGGTGGTGCTGTGTAGTATAGTGACGCGTTCTCCCTGGGGAGAGCAACTCGAATTTCACACAGAGAAATCTGTTGTGATAAAAAGAAATACAAATACAAATATAAATACAAAATCTATCTATCTATCTATCTATCTATCTATCAATATGAATATATATATATATATATATTTATATATATATATATATCTTACAATCTATCTATCTATCTATCAGTATCTTTTGAAAGAGACAAAGAGAGAGAGGGGGGATGGGGGGCGGAGACAGAGAGAGAGAGAAAGACATACAGATTATCTCCCTGGACACACTTTCTTCCCACAGAAAAACGGCATGAGCACAACACCATGTGCATGCTGTGAGCAGTTCTCACCCTTGATCACACACCTGGTCTGTCTCCTGACTCCCTCAACACACACCTGGTCTGTCTACTGACCCCCTCAACACACAGCTGGTCTGTCTTATGACCCCCTCAACACACAGCTGGTCTGTCTTATGACCCCCTCAACACACAACTGGTCTGTCTTATGACCCCCTCAACACACACCTGGTCTG
>NC_134903.1:25032279-25037279 GCF_041734735.1 Babylonia areolata
CTCAGTGAAACTGGTTTGATATACACAGGGAAAAGACACACACACACACACACACACACACACACACACACACACACACATATATATATATATATATATATATATATATATATATATATGATCACGCATATACACATGGATATGTACATGATGCAGTGTTAAGTTCAACACATGTCATTATTTCAGTTCCTATTCAAAAAGTAGGGTAAAGGCATAAGTGGTAAAGAATCCATACTGAGCCTAGCTGACTCTTAGCGAAACACATTAAATCACATCACTAATTTAGCGAATTTTAGCAACTTTTTCCCAGTACAAATAGAAATTAATGGTGCATTCTTGTCGAAGCTGGGTCATGTTCTGTGATAGGTAAATACTGACTGCGGATATTTTTAATTGCAGGTCATTCCATGACAAAGTGGTATTCGTCTCCACTGACTCGATTTGTGTGTTTGAGTTTGAGTTTGTTTATTCCTACTAACTCTTTTGAGTCCTAGAGAAACAAGGAAACATGACAATAACAGGATGACGACCACAGAGGAAGAGCGAGGATAATTTAAAAAGAAGAAACAAAAGGGGGGATAATACAAATGGGGGGAAAAATAAAATGAAATAAAAGGCCAAATGTAATCATCAGTCTGGTACAATGCAATAGGAACAGACAAATGCACAAATCACAACTTAGATTTACAATAAGGCTCTGTATCTGACTAGTTGAGCCTGAACTGGGAACTGGGGGGGTTAGTTGGAGCATAGCATTAATAATGACATGGTGTAACAAAATAAAATACACAATAATTTGCATGTTATTTTAGCACCCATTTTTTATATATATATATATATATATATATATATATATATATGATCATGCAATTACAAATGGATATGTACGGGATGCGGTGTCAAGATTAACACAAGTCATTGTTCTAATTCCTGTTCAACAAGTACAGTTAAGGCATAAGTGGCAAAGAATCCGGACTGAAACTGACTCCTAACGAAACGCATTAAAACCTTCTTTAATGAACTTAGCAAAATTTAGTAACTTTTTCTTACTACTAATAGACATTAATGTTGCATATTTGTGGAAGTTGGGACGTGTTCTGTAATACTTAGGTAAATACTGATTGCGGAGATTTTGAATTGCAGGACATTCCGTGACAAAGTGGTATTCATCTCCCACTCGATTCATGTCACAAAGATGACACAATCTTGCTTCTTGTGGTATGTTCATGTGTCTCCATTTCTCAATTGGTAGTTTGTGATTACTTGTTCTGAGTTTCAACATTGGGATGCTATAGCACAATGGCAAAATGTCTAGATAATTTTCAAAAGCTATTTGGCATTTAAATAGACTGTAGTTATTGGCTTTCGTAGAGTTACGACAAGTTTCTACCCATTTTTGTGTATAACTATCTTTAAGTCTTTGGGTCAGATTGTTTATCAGCCATGTGGCTGATACAGATTGTGGATAGTACCACACAAGACAGCCCATTTGTGGGGAGCAATGTATCAACCAGGGGAAGTAACTCCATCCAGACGCACAGGACCGTTGTGACGTAAATGAACGTTGGAGTGTTGTAAGTTTTTGGGGATGTGGTGGAGTTGGTTGGTTGGTTGCTGGTTAGTACGATCTGATATTGCACGAACGATGCTCCATGCAATGTGCAACCATATTATGTTATATACCATCCTGTTGATTGACAGGTTCGTGACACGAGTTCAGTTCAGCTGCTGAAGGAGGCGTCACTACCGGCGTTCTTCCATAGGCATAACCTAACGCGCTTTGCCAGGCCTTGAGGAGGGGGAAGAATGAATATACATAAATGACAATAAAGATATTAATAAAGATAGTAATAGTATTGACAGAAAATAATAATAACAACAATAACAATGATAATAATAATAATGATAATAGTAATGATACTACTACTACTATTAATAATGATAATAATTATAACAATAATAATGATAACAATGATAATAATGAATAAATATCAGCTTTCCTAATTAATGAATAAAGACACGCACACATCCCCACGTATCGAAGCTCCCACTGCAAAGAGAGAGAGAGAGAGAGAGAGAGAGAGAGAGAGAGAGAGAGAGAGGAGGGGGAGTGAGGAGTGGGGGAGGGGGTGGGAGGGCACAACTTAGCAGTCTCAGACACAGAAGGCCACAGGCACATGCCCCGACATGAAACAAGTAACACAACTCACGGGAAGCACAGAGTTTTGTCCCATGTTTCTAAGTTTAGTAAACTGGTTTCCCCGATTGACAGGAGCCACTTTCGGTTGTGCAGTGGTGGTGGCATTAACAAGAGGATTTTGAACCGCCAAGGTACTGTAATGTGTATTTAAGATTTTCAACAGAGGTTTTAATGTGTCTGAAAGGAAAGACAGCCATTTTAAATATCCTCAGCGTGATTGTTAGGCAGTTTCCACCAGTGTGTACACTGGCCCCGTCAACACGCAAAACATGCCGACCGCTTCACGACGCTCATCCAGATCAGATTCCTGTTGCTGATTTGGGTAAAGAGTTAAAAGTAGTTATCGGCTGACAAAATCCTAGTCTTTTTCTTTTAACACTTTATCTTCTTTGTTGCATAATTCACCAGTAAGTGAGCGAACAGTCCCCAGGAAGGAAAACTGTTTAATTTCCTGGTCCTGTTAGACCATCGATTCCCACAAACCATCCTGTGGTGGTGACTAGAATGGAGACAATGTCCGTTGTTATTAACAGGTTCTGATTGAGGAACCATTATGAAATGATGACTGGCAGGTCTACTGATTACCACAGTGTTGTTGTATTGCACGTAAATGTGTGTATCCTAAGATGTCGAAGAGACAGAATTCAGAGTTCGATAAGGCTTGCAGACATTTTGAGTGTTTTTCTACAAGGAAGCATTCCGTGACAAACATATTCCGCAGTTATGTGTACATATTTAATTACACGACTTTGCAGATGATACCCAAATAACCGTCATGACTTACAAATCACAGATTTTGTCAGACACACATAATATATAGTCATGCACGATGCTTAGGATAGAATGTTTAACACCAGTTATGAAAATTGTACTGCAGTTTCAGTTTCAAGCAGTGACATTAGAAAGAATGAGTACTTGCTGCCCATTAGCATGTATACATGAAAAAAGAAATACATATGACAGCAGTTTGATTATAGTTCAATTATGTTTCACAAACACAAAATCCAGTGAATGTTATTCAGTAAAAGAGCATGATTGGAATCAGGATGCATACATTTTTCCATCAACATAATGGAAAAAGAATATTTTTGATATTAACAAATAGATATCTATAAGTAGTTATATAAAGCAATGGTTAGGTCACACTTTGAATAGTTTGAATGAATACATTATAGTCTCCCAGTTTTAAAAGGCCTGGCCCCCTTAGAGAGTAAGAAGTTAAGGGCTGAAACACTTGACTGAGGGGGGTGTTTTCTCTGAAGACCTTGTACTGTCCAGCTCTCCCTAGAGTTTTCTTATCACATTATAGTTTCCCGGACTTAAAAGGCAATTGGTCGCACTGTACAGACCAGAGAGAAATACAAAATTAGTCACAGACATAGTTACACAGATGAAAAAAGGTAAAGATACAAGGGTTTGCCCTCTCTAAAAGCAAGGAGAGTCAGGGGAGACAAGTCAAGTGGATTAGATTTTTAATCAGATGGTTGACAGTCCACTTTTCATACTTTTTCTTCTTTACTGTGATGCCATTTAAAACAGGGTTGAGAAAGTGTTTTTTAATCAGTTATTGTTGTACCAACATAGCATGTCTACATTCATTAACAGAAAAGACAGCGTGTATGAGAAGTCATGCAGGAGTGTGTAGTGTTGTTAGAATTATGTGTAGTAATGTGATAATTTGATAATTGTCTCCCCATGTGTGTGTAGTATTGTGAGAATCATCACCGCCCCAGGAGTGTGGTATTGTGATAATTGTCTCCCCACAGGTGTGTAGAATTGTGAGAATTATCTCCTGACAGGTGTGTGGTATTGTGATAATTGTCTCCCCACAGGTGTGTAGAATTGTGAGAATTATCTCCCCACAGGTGTGTAGTATTGTGAGAATTATCTCCCTACAGGTGTGTAGTATTGTGAGAATTATCTCCCCACAGGTGTGTAGTATTGTGAGAATTATCCCCCCACAGGTGTGTAGTAATGTGAGAATTGTCTCCCCACAGGTGTGTAGTATTGTGAGAATGATCTCCCCACAGGTGTGTAGTAATGTGAGAATTGTCTCCCCACAGGTGTGTAGTATTGTGAGAATTATCCCCCCACAGGTGTGTAGTAATGTGATAATTGTCTCCCCACATATGTGTGGTATTGTGAGAATTATCTCCCCACAGGTGTGTAGTATTGTGAGAATTGTCTCCTTATAGGTGTGTAGTATTGTGAGAATTATCCCCCCAAAGGTGTGTAGTAATGTGATAATTGTCTCCCCACATATGTGTGGTATTGTGAGAATTATCTCCCCACAGGTGTGTAGTATTGTGAGGATTGTCTCCCCGTAGGTGTGTAGTAATGCGATAATTGCCGCCCTATAGGTGTGTAGTTTTGTGAGAATTGTCTCCCCAGAGGTGTGTAGTTTTGTGAGAATTGTCTTCCCCACAGGTGTGTAGTGTTGTCAGATGAGAATCATCTCCCCTCAGGCGTGTAGTATTGTCAGAAAATGTTGTCTCCCCACAGAATGATGACAGGGGAACACTTTACTCATCTGTCATATACCAGGAAATGAAGTAATCACCAGTGTTTTTGTAAAACAGATTCCCAAAGTGCAGTGTAATTGAGAGTCGCTGACAGACAGGGTACTCCTTGTCTGCCTGATCCCACAGTGGGAAAGTCAGCTGCTTTTGTATGTTGGATAGTTTAGTGCTCACACACACACACACACACACACACACACACACACTTGTCACACACACACACACTTGTCACACACACTTGTCACACACACACACACACTCACACTTGTCACACACACACA
>NC_134903.1:25039779-25042279 GCF_041734735.1 Babylonia areolata
CATGTATATAAATGTACAGGCATGCATGTGTACAATTTGTACAATGATGCATACATGTATATAAATGTACAGGCATGCATGTGTACAATTTGTACAATGATACATACATGTATATAAATGTACAGGCATGCATGTGTACAATTTGTACAATGATACATGCATGTATATAAATGTAGAGGCATGCATGTGTACAATTTGTACAATGATACATACATGTATATAAAATGTAGAGGCATGCATGTGTACAATTTGTACAATGATACATAATTGTATATAAATGTAGAGGCATGCATGTGTACAATTTGTACAATGATACATACATGTATATAAATGTACAGGCATGCATGTGTACAATTTGTACAATGATACATACATGTATATAAATGTACAGGCATGCATGTGTACAATTTGTACAATGATGCATACATGTATATAAATGTACAGGCATGATGACACACATGTATATAAATGTACAGGCATGCATGTGTACAATTTGTACAATGGTACATACATGTATATAAATGTACAGGCATGCATGTGTACAATTTGTACAATGATACATACATGTATATAAATGTTCAGGCATGCATGTGTACAATTTGTACAATGATACATACATGTATATAAATGTACAGGCATGCATGTGTACAATTTGTACAATGATGCATACATGTATATAAATGTACAGGCATGCATGTGTACAATTTGTACAATGATGCATACATGTATATAAATGTACAGGCATGCATGTGTACAATTTGTACAATGATACATACATGTATATAAATGTACAGGCATGCATGTGTACAATTTGTACAATGATGCATACATGTATATAAATGTACAGGCATGCATGTGTACAATTTGTACAATGATACACACATGTATATAAATGTACAGGCATGCATGTGTACAATTTGTACAATGATGCATACATGTATATAAATGTACAGGCATGCATGTGTACAATTTGTACAATGATACATACATGTATATAAATGTACAGGCATGCATGTGTACAATTTGTACAATGATACACACATGTATATAAATGTACAGGCATGCATGTGTACAATTTGCACAATGATACACACATGTATATAAATGTACAGGCATGCATGTGTACAATTTGTACAATGATGCATACATGTATATAAATGTACAGGCATGCATGTGTACAATTTGTACAATGATGCATACATGTATATAAATGTACAGGCATGCATGTGTACAATTTGTACAATGATACATACATGTATATAAATGTGCAGGCATGCATGTGTACAATTTGTACAATGGTACTTACATGTATATAAATGTACAGGCATGCATGTGTACAATTTGTACAATGATACATACATGTATATAAATGTACAGGCATGCATGTGTACAATTTGTACAATGATACATACATGTATATAAATGTACAGGCATGCATGTGTACAATTTGTACAATGATGCATACATGTATATAAATGTACAGGCATGCATGTGTACAATTTGTACAATGATGCATACATGTATATAAATGTACAGGCATGCATGTGTACAATTTGTACAATGATACATACATGTATATAAATGTACAGGCATGCATGTGTACAATTTGTACAATGATACATACATGTATATAAATGTACAGGCATGCATGTGTACAATTTGTACAATGATACATACATGTATATAAATGTACAGGCATGCATGTGTACAATTTGTACAATGATGCATACATGTATATAAATGTGCAGGCATGCATGTGTACAATTTGTACAATGATACACACATGTATATAAATGTACAGGCATGCATGTGTACAATTTGTACAATGATACATACATGTATATAAATGTACAGGCATGCATGTGTACAATTTGTACAATGATACATACATGTATATAAATGTACAGGCATGCATGTGTACAATTTGTACAATGATACATACATGTATATAAATGTACAGGCATGCATGTGTACAATTTGTACAATGGTACATACATGTATATAAATGTACAGGTGGAGTGGTGGCCTAGAGGTAACGCGTCCGCATAGGAAGCGAGAGAGAATCTGAGCGCGCTGGTTCGAATCACGACTCAGCCGCCGATATTTTCTCCCCCTCCACTAGACCTTGAGTGGTGGTCTAGACGCTAGTCATTCGGATGAGACGATAAACCGAGGTCCCGTGTGCAGCATGCACTTAGCGCATGTAAAAGAACCCATGGCAACAAAAGGGTTGTTCCTGGCAAAATTCTGTAGAAAAATCCACTTCGATAGGAAAAACAAATAAAAAAGCATGCAGGAAAAAATACAAAAAAATGGGTGGCGCTGTAGTATAGCGACGCACTCTCCCTGGGGAGTGCAGCCCGAATTTCACACAGAGAAATCTGTTGTGATAAAAAGAAATACAAATACAAATAAAATGTATATAAATGTACAGGCATGCATGTGTACAATTTGTACAATGATACATACATGTATATAAATGTAGAGGCATGCATGTGTA
>NC_134903.1:25047279-25079779 GCF_041734735.1 Babylonia areolata
GACAGCACACTCACGACAAAGCAGATTTTAGGCTCCACACTCACGACAAAGCAGATTTTAGGCTCCACACTCACGACAAAGCAGATTTTAGGCTCCACACTTGTGTTAAAGCAGTTTTTAGACGGCACACTCATGACAAGGCAGATTTTAGACAGCACACTCACGACAAAGCAGATTTTAGACAGCACACTCACAACAAAGCAGATTTTAGGCTCCACACTCGTGACAAAGCAGATTTTAGACAGCACACTCACGACAAAGCGGATTTTAGACAGCACACTCACGACAAAGCGGATTTTAGGCTCCACACTCACGACAAGGCAGATTTTAGACAGCACACTCACGACAAAGCAGATTTTAGACTCCACACTCGTGACAAAGCGGATTTTAGACAGCACACTTGTGACAAAGCGGATTTTAGACAGCACACTCACGACAAAGCGGATTTTAGGCTCCACACTCGTGACAAAGTAGTTTTTAGACAGCACACTCGTGACAAAGCGGATTTTAGACAGCACACTCACGACAAAGCGGATTTTAGGCTCCACACTCGTGACAAAGTAGTTTTTAGACAGCACACATGACAGTACACGTTGGACTCTGTACTGCTGATGGCCTGTCCAGCATCTCATGACTCTTGCCTCCCCATACCAGCTCATGTCTTTAAAGTTGCTGTCAACATTTTTTGCTGTGTGTGTGACAGGTGTGAGACACGAGAATGTGAACTGCGATGCCTGCCAGGAGGTGGGCATCACCGGTATCCGCTGGAAATGCCTGGACTGCACGGATTACGACCTGTGCTCCTTCTGCTACCACAATGACCGCCACGACAGAGGGCACTACTTCATGAGATACGTCACCGATGATTGTAAACTGTAAGTGTGTCTTGTGTGCATGTGTGTGTGTGTGTGTGTGTGTGTGTGTGTGTGCGTGTGTGTGCGTGTGTGTGTGTGTGTGTGTGTGCGTGTGTGTGTGTGTGTGTGTGTGTGCGTGTGTGTGCGTGCGTGTGCATGTGTGTGCATGTGTGTGAGTGTGTGTGTGTGAGTGTGTGTGTGTGTGTGTGTGTGCCGTGTGTGTGTGTGAGTGTCTGTGTGTGAGTGTCTGTGTGTGTGTCTGTGTGTGTCTGTATCTGTGTCTGTGCCTCTGTCTGTCTGTGTCTGTGTGTAAGCAAACATATGCATGTGAATGCATACGTGAGCATTTGTAAGCGCATGTGCATTTTGTAGTAGCACTTTTATTGAAGGCTTTTAATGTGTGCGTGTATGTGTAAGAAGAGAATCGGCCTCTTCTCCCATATGAGGACACACACCGACAGATAAGCCTGCCTGCCTACTCATCCGTCAGTCTGACGGGAGACTCCATATATGTATGAGTAAGAGCAATTGCATGAATAACTGGAGCTTGGGTTTCAAAAAACAAGGATCCCTTATTAAAGGGAATTGTATTACGACCACCATTTTTCATGTTCTTGTTGACCAGCAGCTAACGTGATTTGAATTGAATGTGTGTGTAACGGTGAGCGTGTTACAGGACCAAAGTGCCACTTTGTAACACCTCCAGTAGATGTCACTCTGTGTGTGGGTAACGGTGAGCATGTTACGATGTGGTTACACGATGTTACAGGACCAAAGTAGCGCCATGTAACGCCTCTAGTAGATGTCACTCAGTGTGCGTGTGTAACAGTGAGCGTTACATGATGTGGTTACACGATGTTACAGGACCAAAGTAGCGCCACGTAACACCTCTAGTAGATGTCACTCAGTGTGCGTGTGTAACAGTGAGCGTTACATGATGTGGTTACACGATGTTACAGGACCAAAGTAGCGCCATGTAACGCCTCTAGTAGATGTCACTCAGTGTGCGTGTGTAACAGTGTGCGTTACATGATGTGGTTACACGATGTTACAGGACCAAGGTAGCGCCACGTAACGCCTCCCGGCGATGCAAGGTGTTCGGTCTGGTGAAGGGGGCGGAGGTGATAAGAGGTCCACACTGGAAATTTGGGAACCAGGATGGTGTGTACACTCTGTGTGTGGGGGCGGGTGTGGGGGGTGGGGTTGTGTGTGTGTGTTTATGTGTGTGTGTGTGGGGGGGGTGGTGGGGGGCGGAGGTGATAAGAGGTCCACACTGGAAATTTCGGAACCAGGATGGTTTGTACACTCTGTGTGGGGGGGTGGGTGTGGGGGGTGGGGTTGTGTGTGTGTGTTTATGTGTGTGTGTGGGGGGGGGGGGGGGGCGGGGGGGATGATGAGAGGTCCACACTGGAAATTTGGGAACCAGGATGGTTTGTACACTCTGTGTGTGGGGGCGGGTGTGGGGGGTGGGGTTGTGTGTGTGTGTTTATGTGTGTGTGTGTTGGGGGGGGGGGGGATGATGAGAGGTCCACACTGGAAATTTGGGAACCAGGATGGTTTGTACACTCTGTGTGTGGGGGCGGGTGTGGGGGGTGGGGTTGTGTGTGTGTGTGGGGGTGTGGGGGGGATGATGAGAGGCCCACACTGGAAATTTGGGAACCAGGATGGTTTGCACACACTGTGTGTGGGGGCGGGTGTGGGGGGTGGGGTTGTGTGTGTGTGTGTTTATGTGTGTGTGTGGGGGGGGGGAGCGGGGGGGGGGGATGATGAGAGGTCCACACTGGAAATTTGGGAACCAGGATGGTGTGTACACTCTGTGTTTGGGGGTGGGTGTGGGGGGTGGGGTTGTGTGTGTGTGTTTATGTGTGTGTGTGTGGGGTGGGGGGCGGAGGGGGATGATGAGAGGTCCACACTGGAAATTTGGGAACCAGGATGGTTTGTACACTCTTGTGTTTGGGGGTGGGGTTGGTGGATGGGGTTGTGTGTGTGTGTTTATGTGTGTGTTGGGGGGGGGGGAGGGGTTGTGTGTTTGTGTATGTGTGTGTGGGGGGTGGGGGGGTGGGGGTAGGGTTGTGTGTTTGTGTGTGTGGGGGGAGGGGGGGGATTGTGTGTTGTGTATATGTGTGTGTGTGTAGGGGGGGGGGATGTGTGTTTGTGTATGTGTGTGTGTGTGTGTGTGTGGGGGGGGGGGGGGGGGGGTGATGAGAGGTCCACACTGGAAATTTGGGAACCAGGATGGTTTGTACACACTGTGTGTGTGTGTGTGTGTGTGTTGGGGGGGGGGGGGGGGGGCGGGGAGGGGGGAGGTTGTGTGTGTGTTTAGGTGTGTGTGTGTGTGGGGGGGGTGGTTGTGTGTGTGTGATAATGTGTGTGTGTTGGGGGGGAGGGTGTTGTGTGTGTGTTTATGTGTTTGTGTTTGTGTGTGAGGGGTGGTGATGGTTGTGTGTGTGTTTATGTGTGTGTGTGTGTGTGGGTGGGGGGGTTGTGTGTGCATGTTTATGTGTGTGTGTGTGTGTGTGTGTGTGTGTGTTTATCTGTGTGTGTGTGTGTTTGGGGGGGGGGTGTATGTGTGTGTGTGTGGGGGGGGGGGCAGGGGTGGTGGTTGTTTGTGTGTGTTTATGTGTGTGTGTGGGGGTGAGGGTGGTGGTGGTGGTGGTTGTGTGTGTGTGTTTAAGTGTGTAGGTGTGTGTGGGTGGTGGTGGTGGTGGTTGTGTGTGTGTGTTTATGTGTGTGTGTGTGGGGGGGGTGGTGGTAGTGGTGGTTGTGTGTGTGTGTTTAAGTGTGTGTGTGAGTGTGTGTGGTTGGTGGGGGTTATGTGTGTGTGTTTATGTACGTGTGTGTGTGGGGTGGGGGGGGGAGGGGGGTGGTTGTGTGTGTGTGTTTATGTGTGTGTGGGTGGGTAGGGTGGGGGGTCAGGGATGGTTGTGTGTTTGTGTGTGGGGGGAAGGGGGTTGTAATTGTGTGTGTGTGTGGAGGGGGGCAGTGCAGGTGTGTGTGTGTGTGTGTTTGTGTGTGTGTGTGTGTGTGTGTGTGTGTGTGTGTGTCTGTCTGTCTGTCTGTGTGACTGTTTCTGTCTGTGCATGAGTATGTGTGTTTGTGCATGTATGGGTATTTGAATATTTTGGACATCGAATACAATAGAACTGGCACTATTTTTTTTTTTTTTTTTTTTTTGGTCAAAGAAAATAAGATTACCTCTGAACAAAAAAAGAAAAAGAAAAGAAAAGAAAACGTGGAAAAATGAAATGTATGTGAATAGAATAGAATAGAATACTTTTTATTGTCATAAAACCTTAAAGTTTATAAGACACAATGAAACATAAACATGAGCATATTAAGAAGAGAAATATTCATGAACAAATTTCACCAGCCTTGGCTGTAATTCTATTAGAAGGATCAATTCACTAGGCTTTGCATTTGGACGACATATCGGTTAGGAATCTGTGTCTGTAAGTATTGTGTGTGTGTGTGTGTGTGTGTGTGTGTGTGTGTGTGTGTGTGTGTGTGTGTGTGTGTACAGTTTGAAAGTGTTCCAGACACTTGAATTAGGCATAGCATTTTATACTTAATGTACATTGTAAGAGTGAGCACAGAGTTTGTCTTGGTATTTGTTTCTCACTTTTTCCATTCACTGGTAATACTGATTTTGTTGTATGTTCATGAAAATTTAGGGGTGGGTGAGGATGAAAACACAACGCTCTGGAGGAATCAAAAATTGAATTTTTAAGACATTATCTCTGATTGACAGCTAAAGAGAACTACCATACCTCATATCATATCATCCACCACAGGTTAATGTTCTTGTGAATTATACAGGATGTGTGTTCATAATATCTTTGAATGCCATTGCTGAATTTTACCTACTTATGTTTTTTTTTTCTTTCTTTTTTTTTTCTTATACAGAAAATGGATTTGGTTGTGGTTTTCAGTAAAGTTCAACATAAATATGACTCAACAGCATTTCCATTGCTGGTGGGAACAGTTTTGCCTCACTGATGTTGACAGTGATGGTAGTTCACAGTTGGTGGTACTGATGCTTTCATGTGATGGTAAAAACAGTACTGTTGCATTTGTAAATTCCTGGTTACGCTTATTAGATGATACTGTATTCTGCAACACGTGGTCTAAAGCATCTGAAGTTCTAAAGATCTAACATTTACAGAAATTCTGAAACGAAGAAGTCCTTTGTCACTTCAAAGCTACCGGAGTGGATGACAGCAAAAGCAACAGCAACAACAGTTCAGACAACAAAAAGAACAAGAACATTTATAACAACATAAGCCCCTTCACGTGACAATTTGCAGGCTAAATGGAATCAGAACATTTATAACAGTATCAGTTTCAGTATCAGTAGCTCAAGGAGGCGTCACTGTGTTCAGTCAAATCCATATATGCTACACCACATCTGCCAAGCAGATGCCTGACCAGCAGCGTAACCCAACGCGCTTAGTCAGGCCTAGAGAGAAAAAAAAAAAATTATAAAAAAAAAAAAAAATTAATCAAAAAAATAAAGTAAAAAAAGAAAAAAAGAAAAATACGTAAAATACTACTATTACTACTAATAATATTTAAAAGGCGCAAAATCTTGATTAAGTCAGCTCTAGGTGCGCGCGCGCACACACACACACACACACACACAAACACAACATGAGCCCCTTCACATGACGGGTGTAAAGACTAGTGACTGTGACCACGCCTAGACAAAAGACCCCCCCCCCCCCCCCCCCGCCCCCCTCAAGAAACAAAACAAAACACCAACCCAACCCTTGACCAGTGGCTCGGTGGAAAGATTGTGGGCACGATGATACAATAACAACATGAAATAAAGTCAAATGAAATAAAACAAGGCACCTGATCATTTGTACAGGTTTACTCGGTATTGTGTGGAAAGATCTTCACATGGTGACATTCTAACAATAACAACAACAACAACAACAACAAAAAAAGAAAAGAAAAAAACCTCCACCTGATTGTTTGAAGGTTGCACAGGGTCACACGGAAAGATTGCAGGTATCGGCATGTTCAGACAACAACAACAATAACAATAACAACAAATAAGGTGAAATGAAGCAAAATAAGATAAAATATAATGAAACAAACCACCTGATCGTAGCATGGGTTGTGGGGAAAGATCATGGATACACGCACGTTCAGACAACAACAGAAACAACAACAACAACATCTGCAACAACAAAAACAACACTCTGTGTTGTCTGTGTGTTCTGTGTGGCTTGTTCAGGATTAAAGAGGCTATGCCAGTCTTGAATAAAAGCTTATTTGTGTTTGCACATTTCTTCTGTCTTTGCTGCTGTGTGCACATGTCAGATGATTGGTATAAGGACAGGCCCGGGAATTCCTTTTTAGGAAGTGTCTGGGTTTGTTCCAGTGTACCATTTATTTACCTGTGTGCTAGGTGAATCGGCAGCGCAAGCAGCACTGACTTGAAGTTGTGTACCTTGTGAATGGAGAGAGTAACCACTCTTTACTATTTGTTAACAACGACTGTGGATGTAGGCACGCTCAGACAACAACAACAAAAACAAAAAATTGACAACAACAAGAGCAACAAAAACAAAACATCGACAACAACAAGAGCAACAAAAACAAAACATCGACAACAACAAGAGCAACAAAAACAAAACAAAACAAAAGCACCTGACTGTCTTGCAGGTCGTGCGGGGTCACGGGGTCGGATCGTGGACGTGGGCACATTCTCCGGGGGTCACTATCGAGGGGGGGTGCGGGTGCAGTGGGACCACAAGCCAGACAGCACTCTGGGTTACAGGGTTGGAGCAGAGGGCAAAGTGGACCTGGTGGCGGCCAACAACGCCAGCGGAGGAACTTTCTACCCCACACACCTTCCGCGCCTCGGTCAGTTTTTTTTTGTTGTGTGTGTGGAGGGTTGGTGGGGGGGGGGGGGGGGAGCAGGAAGGGGGGGGGGGCTTTTTTGTTTTGTTTTGTTTTTGTTGGTTTTTTTGGGGGGGTGGGGTGGGTTTGCTGAGGGAGAGTTGGGGCAGGGGGGGGGATGGGGATGGGGGGAGGGGATTTGCTCGATGGGGGGAGGAATTTTTGGAGGGGGGTTATAGGGGTGGGGATGTGTTTTGGTGTGTTTTTTGGGGGGTGGGTGGGTGGTGGGGTGGGATGTTAGTTGGTTTTTTTGGAGGGGCGGGTGATGTATGTGGGGGTGGGGGTGGTAATGTGTGTGTGTAGGGGGAGGCACAGGGGGGGGGGAGTGAGGGAGGGGTAATGTTTGTGTGTGTGTGTGTTGTATGTGTATGTGTGTTGTGTATGTATTTTGTGTGTGTGTGTGTTGTATGTGTATGTGTGTTATGTATGTATTGTGTGTGTGTGTGTGTGTGTGTGTTCAAGAAAAAATGTTAAAGGCCAAGATTATCTCTTCAGCTTGGATTTAAGAAATGTTGATCTTTTTTTCTTTCTTTTTTTTTTTTAATGAAGATGATCATGTACTGTATTGCATCGTAATTGTATTGTATTGTATTGTGTTGTATTGTATTGTGTTGTATTGTATTGTGTTGTATTGTGTTGTATTGTATTGTGTTGTATTGTATTGTGTTGTATTGTATTGTGTTGTGTTGTATTGTGTTGTATTGTATTGTGTTGTATTGTGTTGTATTGTATTGTATTGTGTTGTATTGTATTGTGTTGTATTGTATTGTATTGTATTGTGTTGTATTGTATTGTGTTGTATTGCATGGCATTGTATGAGTGTGTCTACATGCACTTGTTTGTTTGAGAAGAATTTTTTTGTAAAAAGAATTGACATCCTTTAGTGACAAACAAATACATCTGTGAATACATTTTTGGATGTTCTGATGATATATATATATATATACAGATATAGATATAGATATGTATAGATATATGTATATATATATACAAATGGAGTGATGGCCTAGAGGTAACGCGTCTGCCTAGGAAGCGAGAGAATCTGAGTGTGCTGGTTCCAATCACGGCTCAGCCACTGATATTTTCTCCCCCTCCACTAGACCTTGAATGGTGGTCTGGACGCTAGTCATTCGGATGAGACGATAAACTGAGGTCCCGGGTGCAGCATACACTTAGGGCACGTAAAAGAACCCATGGCAATAAAAGGGTTGTTCCTGGCTAAATTCTGTAGAAAAATCCACTTTGATAGGAAAAACATAAAACTGCATGCAGGGAAAAAAAAAAGGTCACACTGTAGTGTAACGACGCGCTCTCCCTGGGGAGAGCAGCCCGAATTTTGCACAGAGAAATCTGTTGTGATAAAAAAAAGAAATACAAATACAATATATATATATCTGTCTATATATATTTTTGTTGTTGATGTTTTAACATCCCTTGTCTGAATATTGCAAATACAATGAACTGCATAGAAAGCAGGAACGTTTTTAGTTTCACTGCCCGAAAAATTTGGAACTCTCTACCAGTCAGTGTGTGTAACATTCCAAAACTGAGCAAATTAGAAACAAGTTTCCAAATACATATGTGTTTGCCAGTCGCTTCAGTGGCAATGTCACATGCTGTGTGTGTGAGTGTGCATGGCTGTTGTGTGAGTGTGTGTGGTGTCAGTGCATGAGATGTGTCAGTGAAACATGAAGAGTGTACTGCGTTGCACAACATAGGGCCGTGTGCTGTATGACAAGAATCATTAACCCGTTGAGTGCCTCAGGACGGGAGTTTCCTTCAATGCATTGTAGCAATTTTTCTGTCATAGAATCATTGAATTCATGTGAAATTTTCATGGCTGGACAATGTGTTCATTTTCCTTTCAGAAAAAAGTAAAGGTTATGTATGCTTTCATTTACTACTTTTTGCTTGCTTTTAAAGAAAAAATCATGACCATCCATGACCAAAACATCCCTGGGCAAATAGTCGTCACTGAGCATTGCATAGACTTGGCACTGAGCATTAAACAGACTTAGCACAGAAAGGGTTCATTGTTGTTTTGTTACCTTTTTGAAGAAATTTGAAAAGAAAAAGAGAAAAAAAATGCATGAGGGAGAAATACATTTTCTTTTTTTTTTACGTGTTTGTCAGATGTGCTGAACCCTGACCATGTCCACCTGAAGGCCAGTGACAAGGTCAAGGCCGACGTTGATTTGGACACCTTCCGCAAACTGCAGAAAGAAAATGCCAGTGGTTGGAACGACGGAATGGTACAGGTATGTACTGATCATCTGGTGTGTTAGTGATCATCAGGTGTGTTTGTGTTAGTGATCATCAGGTGTTAACGTTAGTGATCATGAGGTGTGTTAGTGATCATGAGGTGTGTAGTTTTCATCTGGTGTGTAGTGATCATCAGGTGTGTTTTGTGATCATGAGGTGTGTAGTTTTCATCTGGTGTGTAGTGATCATCAGGTGTGTTTTGTGATCATGAGGTGTGTAGTTTTCATCTGGTGTGTAGTGATCATCAGGTGTGTTTTGTGATCATGAGGTGTGTAGTTTTCATCTGGTGTGTAGTGATCATCAGGTGTGTTTTGTGATCATGAGGTGTGTAGTTTTCATCTGGTGTGTAGTGATCATCAGGTGTGTTTTGTGATCATGAGGTGTGTTTTGTGATCATTAAGCCAGCGCTGCCTTTGGCAGACTCCATAAGAACATTTGGAACAGGAGAGGCATCACCCTGGAAACGAAGCTCAAAGTATACAAGGCCATAGTTCTCACCACACTGCTCTATGGATGTGAATCATGGACGGTCTACAAACGCCACGCCAAAAAGCTGAACCACTTCCACACCACCAGCCTCAGAAAACTTCTCGGCATAAAGTGGCAAGAGAAGATCCCTGACACAGAGGTGCTCACTCGTGCAAACTTGCCCAGCATTTACACCATCTTGATGCAGGCCCAGCTGTGCTGGGCAGACCATGTAGTTCGCATGCCAGACCACCGGCTCCCCAAGAAACTGCTGTACGGTGAACTCCAACATGGCAAGCGCTCCCATGGAGGCCAAAAGAAGCGCTTCAAAGACACTCTGAAAGCTTCTCTGAAGGCCTACAACATCAGCCACGACACATGGGAGCTGAATGCAATGGACAGACCAAAGTGGCGTTCAGCTGTCCACAAAGGCGCCAAATCCTGTGAGGCCAACAGAATCGCTGCAGCAGAGCAACGCAGACAGGCCAGGAAAAGCAGTGCCAGCAAGTCCCCGACAGCCGCCACCATCCCCTGTCCACACTGTGTCAGAACCTTCTGGGCGCGGATTGGCCTGACCAGTCATCTGCGCACCCACAGAGCCCAACCCACCCACCCCAGGATGACTAGATGGTCCTCGTCGATTCCGACGGACGAACCACATAGTGATCACCAGGTGTGTTTTGTGATCATCAGGTGTGTTTTGTGATCATTTATGAGAATTTATCAGGAAGATCAGAAAGAGAGGTTGTTGAAGGGGAAACAAGATGTTTAGAATGACCAAAAAGTTCATCAGTGACTTGAAAGAGATTCTTAATAGATTTGCATTTAGACGAGTGAGCACAAAAATGCTTACTTTTGGATGCTGTGTGTATGTTGACAGTGTATGCAGGAGGCTGCTGTGTGTATGTTGACAGTGTATGCAGGAGGCTGCTGTGTGTATGTTGACAATGTATGCAGGAGGCTGCTGTGTGTATGTTGACAGTGTATGCAGGAGGTTGGTACGGTTGTCGGTTTCCCAAGCTCCTCGGTGCTCAGAGTGCAGTATGAAGATGCCCGAGGGTGGACCGTGGTTCGCAGCGTTCTTCAGCGGGTAAGTCGGGTAACTCTGATGTCTTGTTTATTACTGTGCAGCAAGTAAGTAGGGTACAACAGTACTTGTCAATCACACTGAAACACACCGACATGTGTCATGCCATCCATCAATATTTCTCTGCCTCTGTCACTTCCGTTTGATTCAGCTTCACTTTCAAGGAGGCGTCAAAGTGTGCAGGCTAATCCATACACTCTACACCACATCTGCTTTTAATACAATTTTTTTTCCTCATTAAAGTGGTTTGGGGGCAGAGCAGATGCCTAAGCAACATACAGACAAACGCTGTGCAAATGCTGCACGGAAAAGAGAATTGTTCGTTGTCAAGATCAGTGATGTTTGATAAGAAACACTAGCATTGTTGTTGCTGTTTCTGATCGCTGTGGCTGCTGTTCACTTTGTCGGACCAGAGAGTCTAGTTACCAGTCTGCTTAAACATATATAAATATATGAATAAAAGATCAATAAATAGATGAATATATATATATATATATATATATATATATATATATATATATATATATATATATATATATATAGCGTCCAGATAGTATTACATGTTGACAGTTGGGGACGTTCAGTAAGGGTATCACCGTATTGTTGACAGTTGGGGACGCTCAGTAAGGGTGACACTGTCTTGGTGACAGTTGGGGACGTTCAGTAAGGGTATAACTGTCCTGTTGACAGTTTGGGACGTTGAGTAAGGGTATCACTGTACTGTTGACAGTTGGGGACGTTCAGTAAGGGTATCACTGTATTGTTGACAGTTGGGGACGTTCAGTAAGGGTATCACTGTCCTGTTGACAGTTGGGGACGTTGAGTAAGGGTATCACTGTATTGTTGACAGTTGGGGACGTTCAGTAAGGGTATCACTGTCCTGTTGACAGTTGGGGACGTTCAGTAAGGGTATCACTGTATTGTTGACAGTTGGGGACGTTCAGTAAGGGTGACACTGTACTGTTGACAGTTGGGGACGTTCAGTCAGGGTGACACTGTATTGTTAACAGTTGGGGACGTTCAGTAAGGGTGACACTGTATTGTTGACAGTTGGGGACGTTCAGTCAGGGTGACACTGTATTGTTAACAGTTGGGGACGTTCAGTAAGGGTGACACTGTATTGTTGACAGTTGGGGAAGTTCAGTAAGGGTATCACTATACTGTTGACAGTTGGGGACGTTCAGTAAGGGTGACACTGTATTGTTGACAGTTGGGGACGTTCAGTAAGGGTATCACTGTATTGTTGACAGTTGGGGACGTTCAGTAAGGGTATCACTATACTGTTGACAGTTGGGGACGTTCAGTAAGGGTGACACTGTATTGTTGACAGTTGGGGACGTTCAGTAATGGTATCACTATACTGTTGACAGTTGGGGAAGTTCAGTAAGGGTATCACTGTCCTGTTGACAGTTGGGGACGTTCAGTAAGGGTGACACTGTCCTGTTGACAGTTGGGGACGTTGAGTAAGGGTATCACTGTATTGTTGACAGTTGGGGACGTTCAGTAAGGGTGACACTGTCCTGTTGACAGTTGGGGACATTCAGTAAGGGTGACACTGTCCTGTTGACAGTTGGGGACGTTGAGTAAGGGTGACACTGTACTGTTGACAGTTGGGGAAGTTCAGTAAGGGTATCACTGTCCTGTTGACAGTTGGGGACGTTGAGTAAGGGTGACACTGTCCTGTTGACAGTTGGGGACGTTCAGTAAGGGTGACACTGTCCTGTTGACAGTTGGGGACGTTCAGTAAGGGTGACACTGTCCTGTTGACAGTTGGGGACGTTGTGTAAGGGTGACACTGTACTGTTGACAGTTGGGGAAGTTCAGTAAGGGTATCACTGTCCTGTTGACAGTTGGGGACGTTCAGTAAGGGTGACACTGTCCTGTTGACAGTTGGGGAAGTTCAGTAAGGGTATCACTGTATTGTTGACAGTTGGGGACGTTCAGTAAGGGTGACACTGTCCTGTTGACAGTTGGGGACGTTCAGTAAGGGTGACACTGTCCTGTTGACAGTTGGGGACGTTGAGTAAGGGTATCACTGTATTGTTGACAGTTGGGGACGTTCAGTAAGGGTGACACTGTCCTGTTGACAGTTGGGGACGTTCAGTAAGGGTATCACTGTCCTGTTGACAGTTGGGGACGTTCACTAATGGTATCACTGTATTGTTGACAGTTGGGGACGTTGAGTAAGGGTATCACTGTACTGTTGACAGTTGGGGACGTTCAGTAAGGGTGACACTGTCCTGTTGACAGTTGGGGAAGTTCAGTAAGGGTATCACTATACTGTTGACAGTTGGGGACGTTCAGTAAGGGTATCACTGTCCTGTTGACAGTTGGGGACGTTCAGTAAGGGTATCACTGTATTCTTGACAGTTGGGGATGTTCAGTAATGGTATCACTATACTGTTGACTGTTGGGGACGTTCAGTAAGGGTGACACTGTATTGTTGACAGTTGGGGACGTTCAGTAAGGGTATCACTGTCCTGTTGACAGTTGGGGACGTTCAGTAAGGGTATCACTATACTGTTGACAGTTGGGGACGTTCAGTAAGGGTATCACTGTATTGTTGACAGTTGGGGACATTCAGTAAGGGTATCACTGTATTGTTGACAGTTGGGGACGTTCAGTAAGGGTATCACTGTATTGTTGACAGTTGGGGACGTTCAGTAAGGTATCACTGTCCTGTTGACAGTTGGGGACGTTGAGTAAGGGTGACACTGTACTGTTGACAGTTGGGGACGATCAGTAAGGGTATCACTGTATTGTTGACAGTTGGGGATGTTCAGTAAGGGTATCACTATTGTTGACAGTTGGGGACGTTGTGTAAGGGAACCACTGTATTGTTGACAGTTGGGGATGTTCAGTAAGGGTATCACTGTCCTGTTGACAGTTGGGGACGTTGAGTAAGGGTGACACTGTACTGTTGACAGTTGGGGACGATCAGTAAGGGTATCACTATTGTTGACAGTTGGGGACGTTCAGTAAGGGTATCACTGTATTGTTGACATTTGGGGATGTTCAGTAAGGGTATCACTGTCCTGTTGACAGTTGGGGACGTTCAGTAACGGTATCACTGTATTGTTGATAGTTGGGGACGTTCAGTAAGGGTATCACTGTATTGTTGACAGTTGGGGACGTTCAGTAAGGGTATCACTGTATTGTTGACAGTTGGGGACGTTCAGTAAGGGTATCACTGTATTGTTGACAGTTGGGGACGTTCAGTAAGGGTATCACTGTATTGTTGACAGTTGGGGACGTTCAGTAAGGGTATCACTGTATTGTTGATAGTTGGGGACGTTCAGTAAGGGTATCACTGTATTGTTGACAGTTGGGGACGTTCAGTAAGGGTATCACTGTATTGTTGACAGTTGGGGACGTTCAGTAAGGGTGACACTGTACTGTTGACAGTTGGGGACGTTCAGTAAGGGTATCACTGTATTGTTGACAGTTGGGGACGTTCAGTAAGGGTATCACTGTATTGTTGACAGTTGGGGACGTTCAGTAAGGGTATCACTGTCCTGTTGACAGTTGGGGACGTTCAGTAAGGGTATCACTGTATTGTTGACAGTTGGGGACGTTCAGTAAGGGCGACACTGTCCAGATCATCGACAGTTACAACGCGGCCGTGGAACTCCAAGTGGGCCATGGAGGATGGAACGAAAAGATGGAGCAGGTCAGTCAGTTCTTTCTTCCTTCCTCCCTTTCCTTCCTTCCTTCCTCCTTCCCTTCCTTCTTTCTTCCTTCCTTCCTTCCCTCCTTCCTGTCTTTCTTCCTTCCTTTCTTCCTTTCTTTTTTCCTTCCTTCCCTCTTTTCTTTCTTCCTTCTTTCCTTCCTTCCTTCCCTCTTTCCTTCTTTTACTCCTTCCTTCCTTCCTTCCTTCCTGAGTTCAATGCCTGTCTTTTGTGTAGATCTGTGATGGAATTTGTAGCCCCTGACATGCACAAGGGGGATGACCGTGACAAGGGGGATAACTGTGACAGGTGCTGTGGGCACAATCGTGGACATTGACAAGGGGGATGACCGTGACAAGGGGGATAACTGTGACAGGTGCTGGGGAAGTCGGGGGCAGGATCGTGGACATTGACAAGGGGGATGACCGTGACAAGGGGGATAACTGTGACAGGAGCTGGAGAAGTCGGGCAGGATCATGGACATATGACAAGGGGGATGACCGTGACAAGGGGGATAACTGTGACATGTGCTGGGGAAGTCGGGCAGGATCATGGACATTGACAAGGGGGATGACCATGACAAGGGGGATAACTGTGACAGGTGCTGGGGAAGTCGGGCAGGATCATGGACATGCACAAGGGGGATGACCGTGACAAGGGGGATAACTGTGACAGGTGCTGGGGAAGTCAGGGGCAGGATCGTGGACATTGACAAGGGGGATGACCGTGACAAGGGGGATAACTGTGACAGGTGCTGGGGAAGTCGGGCAGGATCGTGGACATTGACAAGGGGGATGACCGTGACAAGGGGGATAACTGTGACAAGGGGGATAACTGTGACAGGTGCTATGGGCACGATCGTGGACATGCACAAGGGGGATGACCGTGACAAGGGGGATAACTGTGACAAGTGCTGGGGAAGTCTGGCAGGATCGTGGACATTGACAAGGGGGATGACCATGACAAGGGGGATGACCGTGACAAGGGGGATAACTGTGACAGGTGCTATGGGCAGGATCGTGGACATTGACAAGGGGGATGACCATGACAAGGGGGATAACTGTGACAAGGGGGATAACTGTGACAGGTGCTATGGGCACGATCGTGGACATGCACAAGGGGGGTGACCGTGACAAGGGGGATAACTGTGACAGGTGGTGGGGAAGTCGGGCAGGATCATGGACATTGACAAGGGGGATGACCATGACAAGGGGGATGACCGTGACAAGGGGGATAACTGTGACAGGTGCTGGGGAAGACGGGCAGGATCGTGGACATTGATGGTGACGGTGACCTGAGGGTGGAGGTTGACGGGCGACGATGGCTGATCAGCCCCGTCAGCTGTTCCTCAGTGCACACCACGTACAGGACACCGTCAGAACCCTCCCTCACTGCCATCCCCGACATCTCCTCCTCCAAACGGGGTCAGTGGACGTTTGCTGTCATGTCATCTGCCTTCTGTCTGTGGCACTGCTTGTATTGTGTTGTATTGTATTTGTTTTTGTATTCCTTTTTATCACAACAGATTTCTCTGTGTTAAATTCGGGCTGCTCTCCTCAGGGAGAGCGCGTCGCTATACAACAGCGCCAGCCATTATTTTGTATTTTTTCCTGCGTGCGGTTTTATTTGTTTTTCCTATCGAAGTGGGTTTTTCTTCAGAATTTTGCCAGGAACAACCCTTTTGTTGCGGTGGGTTCTTTTACATTCGCTAAGTGCATGCTGCACACGGGACCTCGGTTTATTGTCTCATCCGAATGACTAGCGCCCAGACCACCACTCAAGGTCTAGTGGAGGGGGAGAAAATATTGGCGGCTGAGCCGTGATTCGAACCAGCGCGCTCAGATTCTCTCGCTTCCTAGGCGACGCGTTACCTCCAGGCCATCACTCCACGTATGGTGTATGTATGGTGTATGGTGTTGTATTGTATGATGCTGCATTGTATTGTATGGTATTGTGTAGTATTGTGTTGTATTTCATCACTTCCCCCAACATATTCTGCTCCAAACGGGGCCAGAGGCTTTTTGTTATTGTTGTTGTTGTAGTTTGTTGTCACATCATTTGCCTTCTTTCAGTGGCATTGCTTGTATTGTGTTGTATTGTGTTGTATGATGTTGTATTTTATTGTATTGTATTCTATCCTATTGCATTGTATTGTATGGTGTTGTATTGTTTTTTATTGCTTGGTATTGTATGGCATTGTATCGTATTGCATTGCAATATGTTTATATATTATTGCATGGTATGCCATTGCATTATGTTTATATTGTATGGTATTGTATTATATTGTATTGCATTGCATTGCATTGCCCTGTATTGTCCTGTCTTGTATTGCATTGTATTGCATTGCATTGTATTGTATTGTATTGCATTGCATTGTATTGTATTGTATTGTCTTGCTTTTTGTCACAACAGATTATCTCTGTGTGAAATCTGTGCTGCTTTCCCGGGGTCATATTTCAGTGCCACACTTTTGTTTTCTCTTTTTTTTCTCTTTTTTTCTTTTTTTTTTTTTTTTGGTCAGCAAGTGAATTTGTTTTCCTGTCAAGGACATCCCTTTTGTTGCCTTTTTTTTGTGTGTGTGTTTGTGTGTGTGTGTGTTTGTGTGTGTGTGTGTTTGTGTGCACCAAGTGTGTGCTGTACACGGGACCTTGGTTTATCATCTAATTTGAATGACTAGCGTCCAGACCACCACTCAAGGTCTAGTGGAGGGCGAGAATGTACTGGCCACTGTGGGATTCAATGGCCAGGTGCTCAGATTCTCTCGCTTCCTTGATGGGCAGGTGACCACTGGGCCATACATACATGTATACATAGAGAAGTGTGTGTGTGTGTGTGTGTGTCTGTGTCTGTGTGTATGTGTGTCTGTGTGTGTGCTATTATGCAGTCATAAACTTCACCTTCCTTTTTTTTTCATTTCCCTTATTTTTCCACACTTTCTGACAAAAAGAAAGAGAAAAAAAAGATAGGAAAATGTGTGTGTGTGTGTGTGTGTGTGTGTGTGTGTGTTGTAGTTGTTGTTGTTGTTGGTGTGTGTGTGTGTGTAGGGGGGGGGGGGGTGGGGTTGTGTGTGTGTGTGGTCCATGTAATACATGTACACACAGTATAGGAGTACAGTAAAAAAAAAAAAAAATTAAAAGTAATGTATCTGTGTTATTATACCAACAGTACATGTGTTATTATACCGTCCTTTAGTCTTCCCTTAAAGTACAGTATTTATGTTATTAAACAACCCTTTGGCCTTCCCTTAAAGTACAGTATTTATGTTATTAAACAACCCTTTGGCCTTCCCTTAAAGTACAGTATTTATGTTATTAAACAACCCTTTGGCCTTCCCTTAAAGTACAGTATTTATGTTATTAAACAACCCTTTGGCCTTCCCTTAAAGTACAGTATTTATGTTATTAAACAATCCTTTGGCCTTCCCTTGAAGTACAGTATTTATGTTATGTAAAGATAACAGGATAATACCCCATGTTGTTTAAGTAAAGATAACAGGATAATACCCCATGTTGTTTAGGTAAAGATAACAGGATAATACCCCATGTTGTTTAGGTAAAGATAACAGGATAATACCCCATGTTGTTTAGGTAAAGATAACAGAATAATACCCCATGTTGTCTGAGTAGAGATAATGGAATAATACCCAATGTTGTCTGAGTAGAGATAATGGAATAATACCCCATGTTGTCTTGGTAGACATAACAGAATAGTACCCCATGTTGTTTAGGGAAACACAATATAACATAACAGAATAATGCCCCATGTTGTTTAGGGAAACACATTATAACATAACAGAATAATGCCCCATGTTTAGGGAAACACAATAGAACATAACAGAATAATGCCCCATGTTGTTTAGGGAAACACAATAGAACATAACAGAATAATGCCCCGTGTTGTTTAGGGAAACACAATAAAACATAACAGAATAATGCCCCGTGTTGTTTAGGGAAACACAATAGAACATAACAGAATAATGCCCCATGTTGTTTAGGGAAACACAATAGAACATAACAGAATAATGCCCCGTGTTGTTTAGGGAAACACAACAGAACATAACAGAAAATCCACCTGTTGTTTAGGGAAACAGCAGAACATAACAGAATAATACCCCATGTTGTTTAGGGAAACACAACACAACATAACAGAATAATACCCCGTGTTGTTTAGGGAAACACAACACAACATAACAGAATAATGCCCCTTGTTGTTTAGGGAAACACAATAGAACATAACAGAATAATACCCCATGTTTAGGGAAACACAACAGAACATAGCAGAATAATGCTCTGTGTTGTTTAGGGAAACACAATAGAACATAACAGAATAATGCCCCGTGTTGTTTAGGGAAACACAATAGAACATAACAGAATAATGCCCCGTGTTGTTTAGGGAAACACAACATAACAGAATAATGCCCCATGTTTAGGGAAACACAATAGAACATAACAGAATAATGCCCCATGTTTAGGGAAACACAATAGAACATAACAGAATAATGCCCCATGTTTAGGGAAACACAACAGAACATAACAGAATAATGCCCCATGTTTAGGGAAACACAACACAACATAACAGAATAATACCCCGTGTTGTTTAGGGAAACACAACACAACATAACAGAATAATGCCCCGTGTTGTTTAGGGAAACACAATAGAACATAACAGAATAATACCCCGTGTTGTTTAGGGAAACACAATAGAACATAACAGAATAATGCCCCGTGTTGTTTAGGGAAACACAATAGAACATAACAGAATAATGCCCCATGTTTAGGGAAACACAACAGAACATAACAGAATAATGCCCCGTGTTGTTTAGGGAAACACAACAGAACATAACAGAATAATACCCCATGTTGTTTAGGGAAACACAACAGAACATAACAGAATAATGCCCCATGTTTAGGGAAACACAACAGAACATAACAGAATAATGCCCCATGTTGTTTAGGGAAACACAACAGAACATAACAGAATAATGCCCCATGTTTAGGGAAACACAACAGAACATAACAGAATAATACCCCATGTTGTTTAGGGAAACACAACAGAACATAACAGAATAATGCCCCATGTTTAGGGAAACACAACAGAACATAACAGAATAATGCCCCATGCTGTGCAGGTCCACTGAACGTGACTGACCTGCTCTCCTTCGTGGACGACAACCAGGTCTCTGAGTTCTTCCAAGCGGCTGACCAGGGCGACCTTGAAAAAGTGAAAAGCTTCTTGGCCAAAAACAAGGCCAAGGTCAGTTCTCTTGACCCTCCCCCTTCACGCCCTCACCTTCCACCTTTCACCCTTCACCCTTCACCTCTCACCCTTCACCTGTCACCTTTCACCCTTCACCTCTCACCTTTCACCCTTCACCTCTCTTAACTTTTACTGTTCACCTTTCACCTTTCACCTCTCTCCTTTCACCTCTGACCTCTCACCTCACCTGCCCTCAAGACTGCCCAAACACTATGTTCAGCAAATTGTTTTTGACTCTGAGTGGATGAAACCTTGCCTGCACAAAAAAGAAGCTTCACAAGTCACCACGAACATTAAATGTTCTTTATTTTATTTTATCTTTAAAAATGTTAGGTTTTTTATTTTATACTTTATACATTCATTTGTTTCTCTTGTAAGCACTTTGATTCGTCTTTGCACAAGATTCAGCACTATATGAATACCATTATTATAATTATTATTATGATTATTGTTCAGTTGATGACTTCTCTTGTACGAAGTCCACTTAGTAATTTCCTTTAATTGTACTTATGTATATATCATCAGATATTCATCTTTGATTCCATCCCCCATCTCCCCCATCTCCTCCATCTCCCCCATCTCCTCCATCTCCCCCATCTCTTCCATCTCCTCCATCTCCCACATCTCCCCCATCTCCCCCATCTCCTCCATCTCCTCCATCTCCCCCATCTCTTCCATCTCCCCCATCTCCCCCATCTCTTCCATCTCCTCCATCTCCCCCATCTCCTCCATCTCCCCCATCTCTTCCATCTCCTCCATCTCCTCCATCTCCCCCATCTCCATCTCCCCCATCTCCTCCCCTCCATCTCCCCCATCTCCCCCATCTCCCCCCCTCCATCTCCTCCCCTCCATCTCCTCCCCTCCATCTCCCCCATCTCCTCCATCTCCTCCATCACCCCCATCTCCCCCATCTCTTCCATCTCCCCCATCTCCTCCATCTCCCCCATCTCCTCCATCTCCTCCATCTCCCCCATCTCCCCCATCTCCTCCATCTTCTCTATTTCCCCAAGCTCACCATACAGTGGTTTCTCCAGTTTTACAGTTATGCATGCGTGTGAATGACTGGTGCGAAATTGCTTTGATTTTTCTATGCACACGATTCAGCGCTATATAAATACCATTATCATCATCATCAGTAGTGACCGGTGTGGTGAAAGTGGTCCCTCAAGTCACAGCTGTGTGGAAGACAGTAGTGACCGGTGTGGTGAAAGTGGTCCCTCAAGTCACAGCTGTGTGGAAGACAGCAGTGACCGGTGTGGTGAAAGTGGTCCCTCAAGTCACAGCTGTGTGGAAGACAGTAGTGACCGGTGTGGTGAAAGTGGTCCTTCAAGTCACAGCTGTGTGGAAGACAGTAGTGACCAGTGTGGTGAAAGTGGTCCCTCAAGTCACAGCTATGTGGAAGACAGCAGTGAATAGTGTGGTGAAAGTGGTCCCTCAAGTCACAGCTGTGTGGAAGACAGTAGTGACCGGTGTGGTGAAAGTGGTCCCTCAAGTCACAGCTGTGTGGAAGACAGTAGTGACCGGTGTGGTGAAAGTGGTCCCTCAAGTCACAGCTGTGTGGAAGACAGTAGTGACCGGTGTGGTGAAAGTGGTCCCTCAAGTCACAGCTGTGTGGAAGACAGTAGTGACCGGTGTGGTCAAAGTGGTCCCTCAAGTCACAGCTATGTGGAAGACAGTAGTGACCGGTGTGGTGAAAGTGGTCCCTCAAGTCACAGCTATGTGGAAGACAGTAGTGAATAGTGTGGTGAAAGTGGTCCCTCAAGTCACAGCTGTGTGGAAGACAGTAGTGACCGGTGTGGTCAAAGTGGTCCCTCAAGTCACAGCTGTGTCGAAGACAGGAATAAATGTGGTACTTTCACTCCACAGTCGCAGAGGAGAAAAGATTAAACCGTAAGAAAGTGTAGGGCTACCTACCTGGCTTTCTTCCTGAAATTAACAATAGCAGTGTGTGTGTGTGTGTGTGTGTCTGTGTGTGTCTGTGTGTGTCTGTGTGCCTGTGTGTGTAAGTGTATGTGTACATTTAGTTTATGTGTGTGTGTGTGTGTGTAGTAGTAGTAGTAGTAGTAGTAGTCTTCAGTGTAACGTCTTCCACTTTAAGTGATATTAGACAGGGGGAAAAAAATTTTTTAAAAAGGGGGGGGGGGAGGGGCGGGGGTCGTGGGAGTGTAGGGCGGGGTTGGGTGGTGGGAACAGTATTGGGCAGAGGGTGAAGAATGGTGTGCGTGTATGTGTGCGTGTGGTTGGGAAAGATATTAAGCATTGGAAAAAGTAAAACATTAAAAGGTGAGACATAGGCATAATATAGAAGGAAACGCTAACATCAAACAACTGTAACAACTATAACAAATGTCCAAATGGACTATGCAGCAAACCTTCTGCAATTGTCAATTCTGCTGACAGTCAGGTGTGTGTTTTGGTGACAGTCAGGTGTGTGTTTTGACAGTCAGGTGTGTATTGTGACAGGTGTGTGTTTTGACAGTCAGGTGTGTGTTTTGCTGACAGTCAGGTGTGTGTTTTGACAGTCAGGTGTGTGTTTTGCTGACAGTCATGTGTGTGTTTTGCTGACAGTCATGTGTAAAGCTGACAGTCAGGTGTGTGTTTTGACAGTCAGGTGTGTGTTTTGCTGACAGTCAGGTGTGTGTTTTGCTGACAGTCAGGTGTAAAGCTGACAGTCAGGTGTGTGTTTTGACAGTCAGGTGTGTGTTTTGCTGACAGTCATGTGTGTATTTTGCTGATAGTCAGGTGTGTGTTTTGCTGACAGTCAGGTGTAAAGCTGACAGTCAGGTGTGTGTTTTGACAGTCAGGTGTATGTTTTGCTGACAGTCAGGTGTGTGTTTTGACAGTCAGGTGTGTGTTTTGCTGATAGTTAGGTGTATGTTTTGACAGTGAGGTGTATGTTTTGACAGTCAGGTGTGTGTTTTGCTGACAGTCAGGTGTGTGTTTTGACAGTCAGGTGTGTGTTTTGTTGACAGTCAGGTGTGTGTTTTGACAGTCAGGTGTGTGTTTTGTTGACAGTGAGGTGTGTGTTTTGACAGTCAGGTGTGTGTTTTGCTGACAGTGAGGTGTGTTTTGTTGACAGTGAGGTGTGTGTTTTGACAGTCAGGTGTGTGTTTTGACAGTCAGGTGTGTGTTTTGCTGACAGTCAGGTGTGTGTTTTGACAGTCAGGTGTGTGCTTTGTTGACAGTCAGGTGTGTGTTTTGACAGTCAGGTGTGTGTTTTGACAGTGAGGTGTGTGTTTTGACAGTCAGGTGTGTGTTTTGACAGTCAGGTGTGTGTTTTGCTGACAGTCAGGTGTGTGCTTTGTTGACAGTCAGGTGTGTGTTTTGACAGTCAGGTGTATGTTTTGACAGTCAGGTGTGTGCTTTGTTGACAGTCAGGTGTGTGTTTTGACAGTCAGGTGTATGTTTTGACAGTCAGGTGTGTGCTTTGTTGACAGTCAGGTGTGTGTTTTGACAGTCAGGTGTGTGTTTTGCTGACAGTGAGGTGTGTTTTGTTGACAGTGAGGTGTGTGTTTTGACAGTCAGGTGTGTGTTTTGACAGTCAGGTGTGTGTTTTGACAGTCAGGTGTGTGTTTTGTTGACAGTCAGGTGTGTGTTTTGACAGTCAGGTGTTTTGACAGTCAGGTGTGTGTTTTGCTGACAGTGAGGTGTGTTTTGTTGACAGTGAGGTGTGTGTTTTGACAGTGAGGTGTGTGTTTTGACAGTCAGGTGTGTGTTTTGACAGTCAGGTGTGTGTTTTGCTGACAGTCAGGTGTGTGTTTTGACAGTCAGGTGTGTGTCGTGACAGACAGGTGTGTGTCGTGACAGTCAGGTGTGTGTTTTGACAGTCAGGTGTGTGTCGTGACAGTCAGGTGTGTGTTTTGACAGTCAGGTGTGTGTTTTGACAGTCAGGTGTGTGTCGTGACAGTCAGGTGTGTGTTTTGACAGTCAGGTGTGTGTTTTGACAGTCAGGTGTGTGTTTTGTTGACAGTCAGGTGTGTGTTTTGACAGTCAGGTGTGTGTTTTGACAGTCAGGTGTGTGTCGTGACAGTCAGGTGTGTGTCGTGACAGTCAGGTGTGTGTTTTGACAGTCAGGTGTGTGTTTTGACAGTCAGGTGTGTGTCGTGACAGTCAGGTGTGTGTTTTGACAGTCAGGTGTGTGTTTTCAGATCAATGTACGAGTGAAGGGCAATGCGGCACTACACGTGGCGTGTCACCATGGCAACATGGATGTCTTGCGATACCTGTTGGACAATGGTGCTGATATTAACATCGTTGACGACGAAGGAGACACGCCGCTGCACTACGCTGTCGATGGGTTTGTTATAGGATGATTAATCATGATAATTGTTATGATTTTAAAAGGTAAATGATAAATAAAAACTAAATTAAAACATGAATGACGATGATGGCGACACACCACTGCGCTATACTATCGATGAGTTCGTCATGGGATGAATAATTGTCATAACTGCAATAATTTTCAAAATAACTGCTACTAGCACTACTACTACTTCTACTCTTGCTACTGCTACTAATAATAGAAATAATGATTATGATAGTTGTAAGAAGAAGAATAACAACAACAACAACAATAATGATGGTGACAATGATGATAGTAACAGTGATAATAGTAATCATGATAATGATGACAATAACAGTAATAGTACATTTATGCAGTGCATTCAGATTTCTCAAAGCAGTTTACAATGACATGTCAGTCAGATACAAAACAAGCAAGAACACACACACACACACTCACACACTCATACACATTTAACAAATTCATATAAATCCATAAAATAAAATGAATATTCAGCTCAGATGTCACTTAAAGATCTCCACACCCTCAAATATGGTTGCAGCACATGAAAAAAATTTTATATATATATAAGGAAAACATGGATAATTTCATTCCATGCTTTTGTGATTCCCATGACAATTTGTGGGTTGTATGATTTAGCCAGTGACGATGGCTGTATGATTTAGTAAGTGAGGATGATGGCTGTATGATTTAGCAATTGAGGAGGATGGCTGTATGATTTAGTAAGTGAGGATGATGGCTGTATGATTTAGCAATTGAGGACAGCCAGTGAGGATGATGGCTATATGATTTAGCCAGTGAGGACAGCAGATGGTTGTATGATTTAGATGGCTGTATAATTTAGTCAATGAGGATGGTTGTATTTTTTTTAGCCACCAGTGAGGATGTTGTGTGATTTAGCCAGGATGCTGTGTGATTTAGTAACCAGGATGCTGTGTGATTTAGCCAGGATGCTGTGTGATTTAGCCAGTGAGGATGCTGTGTGATTTAGCCAGGATGCTGTGTGATTTAGCCAGTGAGGATGTTGTGTGATTTAGCCAGGATGCTTGCTGTGTGATTTAGCCAGGATGCTTGCTGTGTGATTTAGCCAGTGAGAATGTTGTGTGATTTAGCCAGGATGCTTGCTGTGTGATTTAGCCAGGATGCTTGCTGTGTGATTTATAGCCAGTGAGAATGTTGTGTGATTTAGCCAGGATGCTTGCTGTGTGATTTAACCAGGATGCTGTGTGATTTAGCCAGTGAGGATGTTGTGTGATTTAGCCAGTGAGGATGCTTTGTGATTTAGCCAGGATGCTTGCTGTGTGATTTAGCCAGGATGCTTGCTGTGTGATTTATAGCCAGTGAGAATGTTGTGTGATTTAGCCAGGATGCTTGCTGTGTGATTTAACCAGGATGCTGTGTGATTTAGCCAGTGAGGATGCTTTGTGATTTAGCCAGTGAGGATGCTGTGTGATTTAGCCAGGATACTGTGTGATTTAGCCAGTGAGGATGCTGTGTGATTTAGCCAGTGAGGATGTTGTGTGATTTAGCCAGTGAGGATGCTGTGTGATTTAGCCAGGATACTGTGTGATTTAGCCAGTGAGGATGCTTTGTGATTTAGCCAGTGAGGATGCTGTGTGATTTAGCCAGGATACTGTGTGATTTAGCCAGGATGCTGTGTGATTTAGCCAGTGAGGATGTTGTGTGATTTAGCCAGTGAGGATGCTGTGTGATTTAGCCAGTGAGGATGCTGTGTGATTTAGCCAGGATGCTGTGTGATTTAGCCAGTGAGGATGCTGTGTGATTTAGCCAGGATACTGTGTGATTTAGCCAGGATGCTGTGTGATTTAGCCAGTGAGGATGCTGTGTGGTTTAGCAAGTGAGGATGCTGTGTGATTTAGCAAGTGAGGATGCTGTGTGATTTAGCCAGGATGCTGTGTGATTTAGCCAGGATGCTTGCTGTGTTATTTAGCAAGTGAGGATGCTGTGTGATTTAGCCAGGATGCTGTGTGATTTAGCCAGGATGCTTGCTGTGTGATTTAGCCAGTGAGGATGCGGTGTGATTAACCAGTGACGATGGCTGTGACTTTCAGTGAACAAAAAGAGGTCATAGAGGAGCTGTGCAAGAGAGGAGCCAATCAGAACGCCCGTAACAAGAAGGGCATGGCGCCACTGCATATGGCTGTTGACCAAGACCTGGTGGACTGTGTGCAAGTTTTGGTCAGCCGGGGAGCTGACGTCAATGTGCAGGTCAGTGATGGTGATGGTGGTGATGGTGATGGTGGTGGTGATGGTGATGGTGGTGGTGATGGTGATGGTGGTGATGATGGTGGTGGTGGTGGTGGTGGTGGTGATGATGGTGGTGGTTGTGATGGTGGTGGTGGTGGTGATGGTGGTGATGGTGATGGTGGTGGTGGTGATGATGGTGGTGGTTGTGATGGTGATGGTGATGGTGGTGACGGTGGTGATGATGGTGGTGGTGGTGGTGGTGACGGTGGTGATGATGGTGGTGGTGATGGTGGTGATGATGGTGGTGGTGGTGATGATGGTGGTGGTGGTGATGATGGTGATGGTGGTGGTGATGATGATGGTGGTGATGATGGTGATGGTGGTGATGATGGTGGTGGTGGTGGTGGTGGTAGTGATGATGGTGGTGATGGTGGTGGTGATGATGATGGTGATGATGGTAGTGGTGGTGATGATGGTGGTGGTGGTGATGGTGGTGGTGATGGTGGTGACGGTGATGGTGGTGACGGTGATGGTGGTGACGGTGATGATGGTGGTGGTGGTGATGGTGACGGTGGTTATGGTGGTGGTGATGATGATGATGGTGGTGGTTGTGGTGATGATGGTGAAGATGATGCTGGTGGTGATGATGGTGATGGTGGTGGTGATGATGGTGGTGATGATGGTGGTGGTGGTGATGATGGTGGTGATGATGGTGGTGGTGGTGATGGTGATGGTGGTGATGATGGTGGTGATGATGGTGGTGGTGGTGATGATGGTGATGGTGGTGGTGATGATGGTGGTGGTGATGATGGTGGTGATGATGGTGGTGGTGGTGATGATGGTGATGGTGGTGATGATGGTGGTGATGATGGTGGTGATGATGGTGGTGGTGGTGATGATGGTGGTGATGATGGTGGTGGTGGTGATGGTTGTGTGGTGATGCTGGTGGTGATGATGGTGGTGGTGAGTGTAGGTGATGGTGATGTTGGTGTGATGATGGTGGTGCTGATGGTGGTGGGGTGATGATGTGTGATGATGGTGGTGATGATGGTGATGGTGGTGATGATGGTGATGATGGTGGTGATGATGGTGGTGATGGTGATGTGGTGGATGATGGTGGTGATGATGGTGGTGGTGGTGATGATGGTGGTGATGATGGTGGTGATGGTGGTGTGATGGATGGTGGGTGGTGGTGATGATGGTGGTGATGATGGTGGTGGTGTGATGATGGTGGTGATGATGGTGGTGGTGGTGGTGATGGTGGTGTGATGGTGGATGTTGGTGATGATGGTGGTGATGATGGTGGTGATGATGGTGTGATGATGGTGGTGGTGTGATGATGGTGGTGATGATGGTGGTGGTGGTTGTATGGTGGTGATGGTGGTGGATGTGGTGGTGGTGGTGATGATGGTGGTGGTGGTGGTGGTGATGATGGTGGTGTGGTGGTGATGATGGTGTGGTGGTGATGATGGGATGATGGTGGTGATGATGGGGTGGTGGTGGTGATGGTGGTGGTGTGATGGTGGTGGTGGTGGATGATGGTGTGTGTGGTGGTGATGGTGGTGATGGTGGTGGTGATGATGGTGGTGAGGTGATGTGGTGGTGGTGGTGATGATGGGTGTGTGTGATGATGGTGATGGTGGTGATGATGGTGGTGTTGATGGTGGTGATTGAGGTGGTGATGATGGTGTGTGGGTGATGATGGTGGATGGAGTTGGTGGTTGATGATGGTGGGTGATGTGGTGATGGTGGTGGATGATGGTGGTGAGTGGTGTGATGGTGGTGTGTGGTGATGGGTGTGATGATGGTGGTGGTGATGGGTGGTGATGATGGGTGATGGTGTGATGGTGGTGGTATGTGAGATGGTGATGGTGAGGTGGTGATGATGGTGGTGGTGACGGTGATGATGATGGTGGAGGTGATGGTGGTGATGATGGTGGTGGTGGTGATGGTGATGATGATGGTGGTGGTGACGGTGGTGATGATGTGGTGGTGGTGATGGTGATGACGGTGATGGGGTGATGGTGATGGTGGTGATGATGGTGGTGGTGGTGATGGTGATGACGGTGATGGTGGTGATGGTGATGGTGGTGATGATGGTGGTGGTGGTGGTGGTGGTGATAATGGTGGTGATGATGGTGGTGATGGTGGTGGTAGTGATGGTGATAACGGTGATGGGGGTGACGGTGATGGTGGTGGTTGTGGTGATGATGGTGGTGGTGGTGGTGATGATGATGATGATGGTGATGATCATGATCATGATGACGACGATGAAGATGAAGATGAGTGTGATGATGATGATGAAGATTACAGCAATGACAGTGACAAAAGATGAACACGGTGACACTGACACAGACATTGATGATGACGATGACGATGATGATGATGATGACAGGACAACCACATGGACACACCCATGCACGACGCCGTCAAGAACAACTACACGGCCATCGTCAAGGAACTGTTGGACTGTGATACACTGGACCCCCACCGCCTCAACCGTGACAAGCTGAACGTCATGCATGTGGCCGTCATCAGTGGACAGCAACGGTCAGTGTGTGGGGGGGTTGGGAGGGTGAGGGTGTGGGGGGTATGGGGTGAGAGAGTGAGTGAGAGAGAGTGGGAGAGAGTGAGAGTGAGAGAAGGAGAGAGTGAGAGAGAGAGCACAACACACCGCAATACAACACAACACAGCACAACACAACACCACCCCACACCACCCACCCCACAACACACCACCACACCACACACTCCACCACACACCACCCCACCACACCCCACACCCCACCCCCACCACACCCCCCCACCACACCCCACACCCCACCACACACCCCACCCCACCTCACCACACCCCACCACACCACACACACCACCACCACACCACACACCACACCACACCCCTCACCGCACACCCCACCACAACCCACCCCACACCCCACCACACCACACCACACCACACACCACACCACACCACACCACACCACACCACACCACACCACACCACACCACACCACACCACACCCCACCCCACCACACCACACCACACACCACACCACACCACACCACACCACACCCCACACCACACCACACCACACCACACCACACCACACCACACACCACACCACACCACACCACACCACACCACACCACACCACACCACACCACACCTTTAATTCTTCTTCGTTCGTGGGCTGCAACTCCTGTATGTACACGAGTGGGCTTTTACATGTTTGATCGTTTTTACCCCGCCATACAGGCAGCCATACTCCGTTTTCGGGTGGTGTGCATGTTGGGTATGTTCTTGTTTCCATATCCCACCGAACACTGACATGGATTACAGGATCTTTAACGTGCGTATTTGACCTGCTTGCATATACACACGAAGGGGGGTTCAGGCACTAGCAGGTCTGCACATAATTATGTTGACCTGGGAGATCGGAAAAATCCCCACCCTTTTACCCACCAGTCGCCGTTACCGAGATTCGAACCCGGGACCCTCAGATTGAAAGTGCAACGCTTTGACCACTCGGCTATTGCGCCCGTCACGCCTTCAATGAAGGGCAGGGTGAGGTAAAAGGTGTGTGTGTGTGTGTGTGTGTGCAGTGTGGTGGAGAGACTGATCAGCCGTGACCTCAGTCGCCGCCTGGTGGTGGCGGTGGGAGGGGCAGACGAGTGGTCCCCCCTTCACCTCGCCGCCATGAACGGCCGCACCGCCATCGCCGGCATCCTCGTCAAGAAGGTCCGTCCGTCCGTCCGTCCGTCCGTCTGGCTGGCTGTCTGTATGTCTCGGTGGCTGTGTGTGTGGCTGTGTGTGTGTCTGTTTGTGTGTCAGTGTATCTGTGTGTGTGGCTGTGTGTCTTTGTGGGTATTTGGCTGTTTGGCCATGTGTCTGTGCTGTTTATGTGCCACGTGTCTGTTTGGCTGTTAATGTGGCTGTTTGGCCATGTGGCTGTTTGGCTGTTTTATGTGGCTGTTTGGCCACGTGTCTGCTGTTTATGTGGCTGTTTGGCCATGTGTCTGTTTGGCTGTTTATGTGTCACGCGTCTGGCTGTTTATGTGGCTGTTTGGCCATGTGTCTGTTTGGCTGTTTATGTGGCTGTTTGGCCACGTGTCTGTTTGGCTGTTTATGTGGCTGTTTGGCCATGTGTCTGTTTGGCTTTTTATATGGCTGTTTGGCCATGTGTCTGTCTGGCTGTTTATGTGGCTGTTTGGCCATGTGTCTGTCTGGCTGTTTATGTGGCTGTTTGGCCATGTGTCTGTCTGGCTGTTTATGTGGCTGTTTGGCTGTTTGTTGCTGCGTGTCTGTGTGTCTTGTTTTTGTCTGGGTGTCTGTTCGGCTGTTTCTCTCTGCGTATGCTTTGCAATGTGTCACTTTCACTGTTTGGCTGTTTGGCTGTCTAGCTATGTGTTGATGGCTGTTTGGCTGTGTGTCTGTGGCTGTGTCTGTGGCTGTGTGTCTGTTTGGCTGTGTGTCTTTGTGGCTGTTTGTCTGGCTGTGTGACTGTCTATGTGGTTGTTTGTCTGTGTGAACGTGTGTGTGTTTGACTGTTTGCCAATGTGTCAGCATCAAGCAGAAACGGCTTCAGAGTGCCCAAGAGCTGTAGCACTATGAAGCATCTTTCTGGCTGGAGAGAGAGAGAGAGAGAGAGAGAGAGAGATGGAGGACTGAATGCTGCAGAAGAAATCATGAACAGCAAAAACATTGCTGCATTACCATAGATAATCGTGTGTGTGTGTGTGTGTGTGTGTGTGTGTGAATAGAAAATGTGTTCGTCCGAAACTGATGTTGCCAAACAGATACATTCTTATATTCCGACTTCAACATTGAAGAATAGATGGGTGGAAATGATAAATATTGCCGTGCGTGTTTATGAATGTTGAAACAAAGCAGGAGCAGATCTTTTTAAATTAAAAAAAAAAAGTTGAGAATAAAACCACCACCAAGAAAACTGTCACTGGAGTGAACTTTTTCCCGCAATGGGTGAAGTGGAGAAGTGTGTTCGTGCGAAACGAGGTGTGTTGGTGCAGATCATTTTTCTCAGAACAGATAAGAACATGTGGTACGTCACAGTGTGAACGACAAGCACGTGTACATTTTACAGTGCAGTTGTACCTGTCGCTTTCCAAAGGTACATCTGCACTTTACATTAAAGTGCGCCGTGCACTGAAGGAGTACATGGGCGGGTGTGTGTGTACCCAGGGCGGGGTGGAGGTCAACACAGTGGACAAGAACAACCGGACGGCTCTGCACTACGCCGTGCAGTCCTGTGAGAACACCATCATTGACCTGCTGCTGGGCAGAGGTAGGTCACTGACACTGACACACTGACAGTGACACTGACACACTGACAGTGACACATGCACTGACACACACTGACAGTGACACACTGACAGCCACACACACAACCAACGACACGCTGACAGTGACACACTGACATACTGACACTGACACACTGACAGTCACACACACACACACACACACACACACACACACACACACACACACACACACACACACACACACAAACACTTACAGTGACACACTGATAGCCACACACACACACACACACACACACACACACACACACACACAACGTAATGCAGTCCTGAAAGAACACCATCATTGTCCTCCTGCTGGGCAGAGGTAGGTCACTGACACTGACACACTGACAGTGACACTGACACACTGACTCTCACAGTGACACACACACACACACTGACAGCTGGCTACTCACACGGCTGTTTTGTCACCCTGTCAGACAGCAGTGTGATGACATCATGTCTGTTTGCTGTGTGGTGACGTCATGTCTGTTGCTGTGTTATGACGTCATGTCTGTTGCAGTGTTGTGTCATGTCTGTTGCTGTGTTATGACGTCATATCTGTTGCTGTGTAATGATGTCATGTCTGTTGCTGTGTGATGACATCATGTCTGTTGCTGTGTTACGACATCATCTCTGTTACTATGATGAAGATGATAATGACATACTGTCTGGTGCTGTTTGATGACATCATGTCTGTTGCTGTGATGAAGATGATAATAAACATCATGTCTGTTGCTGTGTGATGACGTCATGTCTGTTGATGTGGTGCAGATGATAATGACATCATGTCTGTTGCTGTGTAATGACATCATGTCTGTTGCTGTGACACAGATGATAATGACATCATGTCTGTTGCTGTGACACAGATGATAATGACGTCATGTCTGTTGCTGTGATACAGATGATAATGACATCATGTCTGTTGCTGTGGTGCAGATGATAATGACGTCATGTCTGTTGCTGTGATGAAGATGATAATGACGTCATGTCTGTTGCTGTGACACAGATGATAATGACATCATGTCTGTTGCTGTGACGCAGATGATAATGACATCATGTCTGTTGCTGTGACACAGATGATAATGACATCATGTCTGTTGCTGTGATACAGATGATAATGACATCATGTCTGTTGTTGTGATGCAGATGATAATGACGTCATGTC
>NC_134903.1:25084779-25167279 GCF_041734735.1 Babylonia areolata
GTACGGGCTGGGCTGTGCCAACGAACTCAGCCTGTTCCACGGAACCCCCGCCTCGGCTGTGGAACCCATCCAACACCAGAACATCGACCCCCTCCTCGCAGGCAACAACGTGGGCGCCATTTGGGGCAAGGGAGCTTACTTCGCTGTGGACGCCAAGACCTCGGACAACTACGCCTCAGCCAGCGACGAAGGTTATCGCTTCATGTTCATGGCTCGGGTCCTTGCTGGGCGCTGTGCTCAGGGCTCCAAAGGGCTGCAGAGACCGCCGCCTGTCGATCCCAGCAAGCCCAACGAGCTGGCCGACAGTGTGGTCGACCACATGACCAGCCCTCGAATCTACGTGGTCTTCCGCAACCAGCAGATCTACCCAGAGTTTTTGGTACAGTATGAGTAGTCTGCATGCTGGGAGAACGATTTCACAGGGTCAGGTTGGTACCTGTGTGGAAAAGATTTGGTTGATGGAAAGGACTTGGTTGATGGAAAGAACTGATTGGTGGAAAGAACTGAAAGGACTGATTGGTGGAAAGGACTGAAAGCACTGATTGGTGGAAAGAACTGATTGGTGGAAAGGACTGATTGGTGGAAAGAACTGAAAGCACTGATTGGTAGAAAGCACTGATTGGTGGAAAGAACTGAAAGCCCTGATTGGTAGAAAGCACTGATTGGTGAAAAGAACTGAAAGGACTGATTGGTGGAAAGAACTGAAAGCACTGATTGGTGGAAAGAACTGAATGGTGGAAAGAACTGAAAGGACTGATTGGTGGAAAGGACTGATTGGTGGAAAGAACTGAAAGGACTGATTGGTGGAAAGAACTGAAAGGACTGATTGGTGGAAAGGACTGATTGGTGGAAAGAACTGAAAGCACTGATTGGTGGAAAGAACTGAAAGCACTGATTGGTGGAAAGGACTGATTGGTGGAAAGAACTGAAAGGACTGATTGGTGGAAAGGACTGATTGGTGGAAAGAACTGAAAGCACTGATTGGTGGAAAGGACTGATTGGTGGAAAGAACTGAAAGCACTGATTGGTGGAAAGAACTGATTGGTGGAAAGAACTGAAAGGACTGATTGGTGGAAAGGACTGATTGGTGGAAAGAACTGAAAGGACTGATTGGTGGAAAGAACTGAAAGCACTGATTGGTGGAAAGGACTGATTGGTGGAAAGAACTGATTGGTGTCAGATCCTTTGAAGTTTTTCATTTCTGTAAATATCTGGCATTCCTAATTGGCTTACTGCTTGGGAAAAGACAGCATTCCTGGAAATGTGTGCATGTAGATAAAGCTTCTGGAAAATTAGGGCCTGTTCTGTTTACCTATGTATGTGTTGTGCATTGTCCTAAATCATTGCACTGAGAGGGGCAGTGCTCAGAGTTGCTGGGGCCATTTCACAGGGCAGGTGCTGTATTCACTCTATTACTTGGAGGGGTGGGAGGTGTTTATATTTTGGAGGTATATTTTATTGAGTTCAGTGTGTGTGTGTGTGTGTGTGTGTGTGTGTTTAATACATGTATCATTTTCATCACACACACACACACACACACACACACACACATATATATATATATATATATATATATATATATATATATATATATATATATATAAAGGGGGCCTCATCGCAGAGAACCAAGCCTTTTAGGGTTTTCAGGTTGCAAACAACAATTTACGATCCAGACAAACCTGTCAAAGTTTTTATGTTGCAAATGACTGTTTAGGGATTCTTAACGTAGTTGCAAATGACAGTTTTGAGATACTTAAAAGATCCAGACAAACCTTTTAGTTTTGAGGTTGCAAATGACAAGTTAGGGGACACATGAGATACACTCTTGACATTCAGACAGTGATTCCTGCAGTGATGTGAAATGCCTTGGTTTCATTATGTACTTGTGTATTGTGTATGTCTATTCTTACTTAATGTTTTCTTGTACATATCCCCCCCACCGCACCCCCCCAACACACAAATACACACACTCACAATTGCGAATAAGCACGCATGAATTTCAGATTGAGGGAGGACATCACTGCATCCTCAAAGTAGGAGAAAGTCCAGTTATGTGAAGCGAGTAGAGGATGAACTGTATTTTCTGGATAAATATGGCGAGTACCCTGACTTGAGATCACGCCGCGTGACTGGTAATTCCTCATCTTTAAATCATTGGCCAGATAGCATTGGCAACACAATACTCCAAACTCTAAGTTTGACATCAAGCTATTTTCAACTAGAACTGGCAAGATAGATAGATAGATAGATATGGATCCTGCATGTGCTCACAATTTTCTTCTTTTATCTGTTTGCTGTGTATAGTTTTAATTTCCATAATTCCTTTGATGTGCTTTATGTACACACACACACACATACACACACACACACACACACACACACACATGGTGTAGTTTTTGCACCTGTTTTAGTTTGCTTTTAATCTTATTGGTGTATGAATTCAAGTTTGTTGTGTAGAAAAAAAAACATTTGTGACTGTGTGTGTGTATGTGTATGTGCGCGCGTATGCATGTGTGTGTGTGTGTGTTGTTGTTGTTGTTGTTGCAGGAAATATTTGCATTGACGGTGGAAGTTGATACTATTTGCATTGACAGTGGAAGTTGATACAAAACAAAAACTTTACAAACACATGAATTGATTACAATATGATTACAGTTGCATATCCTGAATGTTTGATAAATAGTGAAATAACCCAATGTTTTATGAATTACAAAACAACCCCATGTGTTTGATAAATAACAAAACAACCCCATGTGTTTGATAAATAACAAAACAACCCCATGTCTCATTTAGCTATCTGGTATGTTTTGTTGAGCTTTGCTCTTTTTTTTTTTAAGAACTATACAAGCAACATATGTTTATATCAAAACTTGTATATGATACTGTATTTGTCATCAGACAGATAATATACAACAGTTGTGATAATTCAAATAATTAGTTTTCAGGATATATCTTTGAAGTATTTTTGTATCATCATATATACTATACTTTTTTATGCTGAAGATTTTTGAGTTAGTTCTGCAGTAAATCTTGCCTTTGCACACAGCCTATTTTCAGTTCTGTACATGGGGCTCTTTGGATTTCCAGAGTGCAGAATACCAGTTTCAAAGAAGCACAGACGGGCGCAATAGCCGAGTGGTTAAAGTGTTGGACTTTCAATCTGAGTGTCCCGGGTTTGAATCTCGGTGATGGCGCCTCCTGGATAAAGGGTGGAGATTTTTACGATCTCCCAGGTCAACATATGTGCAGACCTGCTAGTGCCTGAACACCCTTCGTGTGTATATGCAAGCAAAAGATCAAATACACACGTTAAAGCTCCTGTAATCCATGTCAGCGTTTGGTGGGTTATGGAAACAAGTACATACCCAGCATGCACACCCCCGAAAGTGGAGTATGGCTGCCTACATGGCGGGGTAAAAACGGTCATACACGTAAGAGCCCACTCGTGTATATACGAGTGAACGTGGGAGTTGCAGCCTACGAACGCAGAAGAAGAAGAAGAAGAATAGATTTGTGTCCACTTTTTGATGAAACTTGTTTGGGACATGGATTGAATAATCTCTTCGTGTGCATTTGGGGCTGGTGAAAGTGTCCATGAATATTTTTTGTTTTTTTGTTTTAAAGGTTTGTTTTCTGATGCTCTGTATTATTGTGCTGTATTGTGGATAAGTTTTAGATGTATACTCACCTGTATATAATCTGACTTGATTTGAGTGATAGGATCTTTGACAATTGTTTTGATGAAAATGTGTAACATGTGAAAATGAGGTGAGGTTATGCAGAATAAATATGGGATCTAAGATTGAATCTGTGTTGTATGTACATCATGCATGCATCTGCATCTGATTGAATCTGTGTTGTATGTACATCATGCATGCATCTGCATCTGATTGAATCTGTGTTGTATGTACATCATGCATGCATCTGCATCTGATTGAATGTGTGTTGTATGCACATCATGCATGCATCTGCATCTGCTTTGTGCTTCGTGCACCCCGCCTGTCCCTCTTTCTGACGATGACACCTTCAGTCTCTTTTGACGATGACACCTTCAGTCTCTTTCTGACGATGACACCTTCAGTCTCTTTCTGATGATGACACCTTCAGTCTCTTTTGACGATGATATGCATGCACTCAAGGCCTGACAAAGCCCGTTAGGTTATGTTGCTGTCAGGCATCTACCTAGCAGATGTAGGGTGGCACACATGGATTTGTCCGAACACAATGACGCCTTGTTGAGAAACTGAAACTGCCCCTTCAGTCAGTAACAACCATACGGCGACCAGTATCAGTATCAGTAGCTCAAGGAGGCGTCACTGCGTTTGGTCAAATCCATATACTCTACACCACAACTGCCAAGCAGATGCCTGACCAACAGCGTAACCCCACGCGCTTAGTCAGGCCTTGAGTGCATGCATATCATCGTCAAAAGCAGCTTGTGTGCAGGGTTGTGGCTACATTCACCCCCGCTCCCCATCCCCCAAAATCCACAGAGAGAGAGAGAGAGAGAGAGAGCAGCAGCAGCAAACCAACTCATTAGGTTGTGTTTTTTTTCTTCTTTTTTTACTACTACATTTCTTCACACACGCATACACATCCTCATACATTCAATTACTTTAATCCGAATAACAAGGACTGAATGACACATCTTGAAATCATATCAATGACCCCACTGAAAACTGACAGAAATAAAACGAACTAAAACCTTCACTTCACTGAACACAAAGAACACAACCATTTAAAAGCAGCCCCCTAGAATAAAGTTGCAGGGGTAGGGAAGGAGAGAAAATGCTAAGAGGCTAGACTAAAGTTTTAGCACTAACATTAGCACCATAAACAACAATAAGTATATATCTATATAACAAACTATGCTTGGCATCATTCCAGCATTAAAATCCCAGCTGCCAGACGTACAGAAGATGAAAATGCCGTCTGTCAGCAGGTTTTAAATAACCATTTGTCAACCACTGACCCGGGTGAAGTCGTGACGTCATTGTGTGACTTGGTGTGGCGGCGTGTCATACTGGAAACTTTACAACAAGATATGGTTTGATTCAGCAGTCATCAGTGTCTCAGATAGGCCTCAGCAGTCATCAGTGTGACTGTCTCAGATAGGCCTCAGCAGTCATCAGTGTGACTGTCTCAGATAGGCCTCAGCAGTCATCAGTGTCTCAGATAGGCCTCAGCAGTCATCAGTGTGTCTGTCTCAGATAGGCCTCAGCAGTCATCAGTGTCTCAGATAGGCCTCAGCAGTTATCAGTGTCTCAGATAGGCCTCAGCAGTAATCGGTGTTTCAGATAGGCCTCAGCAGTCATCAGTGTGACTGTCTCAGATAGGCCTCAGCAGTCATCAGTGTCTCAGATAGGCCTCAGCAGTCATCAGTGTGTCTGTCTCAGATAGGCCTCAGCAGTCATCAGTGTCTCAGATAGGCCTCAGCAGTCATCAGTGTGTCTGTCTCAGATAGGCCTCAGCAGTCATCAGTGTGACTGTCTCAGATAGGCCTCAGCAGTCATCAGTGTGTCTGTCTCAGATAGGCCTCAGCAGTCATCAGTGTCTCAGATAGGCCTCAGCAGTCATCAGTGTCTCAGATAGGCCTCAGCAGTCATCAGTGTGCCTGTCTCAGGTAGGCTTCAGCAGTCATCAGTGTCTCAGATAGGCCTCAGCAGTCATCAGTGTCTCAGATAGGCCTCAGCAGTCATCAGTGTGTCTGTCTCAGATAGGCCTCAGCAGTCATCAGTGTCTCAGATAGGCCTCAGCAGTCATCAGTGTGTCTGTCTCAGATAGGCCTCAGCAGTCATCAGTGTGTCTGTCTCAGATAGGCCTCAGCAGTCATCAGTGTGTCTCAGATATGCCTCAGCAGTCATCAGTGTGTCTGTCTCAGATAGGCCTCAGCAGTCATCAGTGTGTCTCAGATAGGCCTCAGCAGTCATCAGTGTGACTGTCTCAGATAGGCCTCAGCAGTCATCAGTGTGTCTCAGATAGGCCTCAGCAGTCATCAGTGTCTCAGATAGGCCTCAGCAGTCATCAGTGTGTCTGTCTCAGATAGGCCTCAGCAGTCATCAGTGTGTCTGTCTCAGATAGGCCTCAGCAGTCATCAGTGTCTCAGATAGGCCTCAGCAGTCATCAGTGTCTCAGATAGGCCTCAGCAGTCATCAGTTTGTCTGTCTCAGATAGGCCTTAGCAGTAATCGGTGTTTCAGATAGGCCTCAGCAGTCATCAGTGTCTCAGATAGGCCTCAGCAGTCATCAGTGTCTCAGATAGGCCTCAGCAGTCATCAGTGTGTCTGTCTCAGATAGGCCTTAGCAGTAATCGGTGTTTCAGATAGGCCTCAGCAGTTATCAGTGTGTCTTCACCTGGCGTGGCTACACAATCCTTCGCCAGATCATCATCTGCCAAGTCCAGCCACACACAGATGATGGAAAACGCTAAGCAGAAAAGCTTGAATTTGCATCCCTTTATTTTAAGGAGTAAAAGTTGCTGTTTACTGTTGTGTTTTTAAAATGCTCCCGACCATGGCAGGATTTTGTTTTAAAATGCTAAAAAAATACTTGACAGCGATGGTAACAAAATGATGTCACATTGTGATACCTGACTGAAATCAGCATCACATCTCGTATAACAGTATTATTAGATGTCAGCTTTCGCAAGTAACTACACTACAATGACAGCATGATCCAGCTTAAAAGGACATAGTTCTTGTGTAAGTACTGACTATACGTCTACTCGTAATGGCATCACAGCAAGACCTTGAGTGTAGGTCTACCTTTATACGTCGTGACATTAACTCATTCTACTCATCACTTCCCCTGTGGACCAGGTACAAGTATTCTCGTACCAACACACTGTTCTAATTTCGTTCATTCTTGCTTGCTAGACCACTTACAGATTCTGGAAGCATGAATATGAAGTTTTGACCGATTAAATCAACAATTCTTCATTGATTTTCTCCGTTTTAGTGATCCAGCCTGTTGTGCAGTGGTTTCATGCAGTGCTGGTCCAGGGGAGTTGTAGCAGGCACGTGGCTGTGGGGCAGAACGAGTTAATGTGCTGCTGGGCAGACTGACAGACTGTCAAGACGCGGAGTCCATGCAGGAAAAAACCATCAGGCTTGCAGGTCTTTCTGTCTGTCTGTGCCTCTCCCTAGCCGCATAAAATATGGTACACTCACACACACACATACTGAAAAACAACAGCAAAAACCAAACAAACCACTAGCGACCACATCTATCATCCACCTCACATCCCTTAGTATTTACATTTCTCAGATTTGCACAGAGCATGTAAATGCACAAAAAAAGAAAGAAAGAAAAAAAAAAACAACTTTTATCGTTGACTGTGATATCATACCATAATTTATATCTCACTGATATCTTCAATATACCTAACTGATATATCATCACATATCTCACCATATATCTGACCGATATCTCACCATTTAGAAACCTGCTAGAATCCGTGTTCTTACTGATTGTCAGTGGTTTTATTTATTCATTTATTTAAGGTGCTGCACCATCGTCCTTGGTGGTGTTAAGGTCACAGTGACCTTTCCACTGACGTTTTGTAAGAAATTCACATTGAAATTTTAACTCACTCCATACGAACGGCGAAAGAGACGACGTTAACAGCGTTTCACCCCAAATACTATCATCAAAATATTGCAAGCGGAAGGCTCTTATACTGAAGACGTGAATGTTGACAAAGAATACCACAATTCTGACGACGGAAGCTAAAGGTTGGGTCATTCAGACACCCACTGGACATCCGAGGGGTCTGTGTAGAGCAGAAGAGAGGACTGGCCGTACTGAGTGAGTTAAATGTCAAATAAGAATACGATGCTGATGGTTATGATGTAACGCAAGTCAACGAAATTCACAAATCTCAATTCGAACATAAACCTTTTAATAAACTTGCTTTGCACTTCATGCAAGTGAAAGGGAAACCACTATCTTATAATAATCAGTTATGAATGTATAATAACTAAATGTCCTCTTGTGTCACTGAGTCAAAAGGTAAACCCAAAGACGAAATAAAAAGTGAAAGAATAAAAACAATTGCTTGTGCTACAATGAAAAAAGGAAAAGGTGAAATAAAAATGAAACCCGTGAGAGATAGAGATGCTCGGGTTGGACAGTACAGCAGACATCAATATCCAAGTGTTACAAGCAAAGAGTAAAGACAATACGGAAACAAAAATTGGAAGGTGTACTACTGGGGTCAAAAGACACATTTCACACGAGATGAAGCTTTCTAAATATCTTTGCAGTCTTCAGAAAAGGGACCTTGTAAGTAAACAAATGTTACGGTTAACAAACTGGCAACAGCGTGTTGTAGAAAACGATAAAGAAATACAAGAAGTTTCAACTTCTTGTGAAAATCCTTTTAGCACAAGAGAAGAAGAAGACGCGATGTAGAATATTGTAAAAAAATAAAACCAAAAAAAAAAACAAAAAAAAAAAAAACCCCGTCTACCTAAATGCAAGCAACGGTCATGAGAAGGTGAAATTACATCAGACAAGGCGAGCCAGGAAAGTCCTTGGCACTGATGGTTTTGGGGCATGTTTTTAAAATGGAAAACATCCATCGGACTATTTGTTGTCAGGGCTTTACATGAATCTTATTAACATCCTTAACTCACTTTGTTCTGCCAGTTAACTCCCCTGACTTTCCCCACATACCACCCATTTGTATGGGTAAGAAATAAAATCGCAAAAAAACTATTGTTAGAATTTATCAACTGAAAACTTCCACAAACTGATCTGTAACATAACGAGTTAGTTGGGGACAAAACATAAAACTTACTCCCTTCTTATGCTGTTGGGGACAAAACATAAAACTTACTCCCTTCTTATGCTATCACACAGTGAGATGGTGAAAGTATCCGCATTTTTGTTCGAAATTTGCACACACTGATGACTTGCAAACGAATCCAGGAGAGCACACATACTGACTTTGAAACAGAATAAATTGTCTGCCTTGTGACTGAGACGAAACTGGGTCAGACGCCCTTGTTGACAAGCACCGTTCTCGTGAACCAGTCACCTCGAAAATAACTCTCCTGCCCGCAAGCACAGCAACGTACAGTGCATTTATTGGTCGCAGTGGAGAGTGGAAGGGTCAGATAAGATATTCTTAGCACATAACGTCATTATGGAAATTAGGAGCCATACGAAAAGTTCAAAACTATCTAAAGCCCCGATCGGGGCCCTTCGTCTGAAACGGTTGGAACCACACATTAATAACTGGTGTCCTGTACCACTTCTTGATGCAATTTACAAGACAGGATCTTGGTGCATTTGAAACAGTCCGGAAGACTCAGTGAGCGTCATCCCGCACTCCACCCTTTCTCCACCTCCTGACGTCAATCCTGTCATCACATCCGCCCACTTCCTTCCCGAATGTAAACCAGTCACCATGACAGCAGCACGTGTACAGACAGTATGTGAAACACCGTTTATTTCATGATGCTCGAGAACCAGAATGATGACATGCCGCCATGGAGATGCATTTGGGTTTTGAGACCTTGTGACCGAGTTGTGCTCCAAGACAGTCTTTTCATTGTAGATCTCGGCAATCGGATCCTCAAGATACAGCCACTCTCAGTGTTGCTATTCGAGCAAGACTCACAAAGACACATCCATGAAGTGACTGACGCTCAGTCGTGTGGTTCTGGTCTGACCGAAGAAAAACACAACACACGGTGAAGCTGATAGATCCCGCGATTATAGTTTTCTTTTCCGGTTTGAACACCTTAGCTCCCAATCGTCACTCCATGTTGCAAACCACGGAGCCATGACCGCTTGACAATTTACCTTTATATCATATCATTGAATGTAAGCTCTTTAGATTCTTGGCTGCTTGGCCAATATCTGTCATTCAGGTGGTCAGCAGGTAATGATACATTCCAGTAAAGGAATGTGAAGAACTTTTTCAAATATGACAGCTTTTTTTCTTTCTTTTTTTTTTTTTTTTTTTTTTTTTTTTGGTGGTGGCGTGGTGGGGGGTGGGGGTGGGAGTACATTTGCTGATATGCTTTCTTTGTGATTTTCTTCTGTTCAAGGATTTTATATCAGTCCTACTTTGTCTCCACAGACCACCAGAAGGCGGCGTTTTTATTTCAACGATGACACCCTGGAAAAGTCTTCATCACTACTGCTTCCAGACACCATTTCTGTGACTTGAGGTTTCCCGTGAAAACGAAAGGACGGCTGTTTCTTGATGGGTCTGGATTTGGTCCGCAGTACTGAAGCACGAGCCCGTGTAGATGCCAAGTATGGTTTTGTGGATGACTTTGGTTTGGCTTTTGTCGATGCACTCTTAAGTTTCAATCCAGGAATCGCACACACCTTTCTTGACGTGGAATCTTGACTGAGATCGGACTTGACCGCGTGTGTTGTGGGCATCACAGAGCTAGAAGCTGAGAGGTGAGCAAATCTGAATTCAGGTGAAAGAACGTGATCATGCGATGAACACCTGCAAGCATTGGTGTTCGTGTCCTCGTCAGGCGACGCAGGGCGCGTCTCTGTCACTTCTTCTGCAGCTTCTTCAGAAATGTCTTCCATTTGCGGCACCAGCAAGTTTTCTCCGCGATGAATGTCTTGCGGTCTGGGTTTTACCTTAACGACTGACGGCCCATGAGATGAACCCACTGACGGCCCATGAGATGAACCCACTGACGGCCCATGAGATGAACCCACTGACGGCCCATGAAATGAACCCACTGACGGCCCATGAGATGAACCCACTGACGGCCCATGAAATGAACCCACTGACGGCCCATGAGATGAACCCACTGACGGCCCATGAGATGAACCCACTGACGGCCCATGAGATGAACCCACTGACGGCCCATGAAATGAACCCACTGACGGCCCATGAGATGAAATTACAGGGCTCTGTGATTTTTTATCCAGTGAACTTGTTCCGCTAGTGGATGGTACGTCAATAGATTCGGGTTCTCTGGCAGAACGAGGACGATGCGGCAGATTTTTGCTGGTGTCTGTGTTTTTTGTTTGTAACCGTTTCTTCGCTTTAGTATCTTTTTCATTGTGGTGTAAAACATCACCATCTTTCGTGTCGTCTTTTTGAACGGATGCTCTGCTCTCCATGTTGGGACGTACCAGTCCGCCAGTCTCTGTGTCATCTTCTTTGTGACGTAACAGCCCGCTAGTCTCTGCGTCATATTCGTGACGTAACAGTCCGTCAGTGTCTGCGCCACTTTCTCTGTGACGTAACGACAAGACGGCGGAAACGTCAGAGTCGCGATCTCGTCGCGCAATCATTTCAGGTTCATCTTCCGTGGTGCTGGTGTGGTCGTAGTTGGCGTACCAAGTGCGCCACTGTGGACGCATCAATTCCTTGTGTCTTTCGTAGACCAAGTGACAGAACGCCTTCAGGTCGGCATCGTCAACGTTTTCATTGCTTTCCGCGTCTGAGGTGCTGGTTTCAATCGCGTCGCTGTTCTGTTCGTCAGTCGGAAAGTCCTGTGGCATCTGCACTCAGACGGGGTGGGAAGGGGGAAGAGAGGTGGGGTGGGGTTGGTGGGTGTGTAAGGGGTGGGAAGGGGGAAGAGAGGTGGGGTGGGGTTGGTGGGTGTGTAAGGGGTGGGAAGGGGGCAGAGAGGTGGGGTGGGGTTAGTGGGTGTGTAAGGGGTGGGAAGGGGGAAGAGAGGTGGGGTGGGGTTAGTGGGTGTGTAAGGGGTGGGAAGGGGGAAGAGAGGTGGGGTGGGGTTGGTGGGTGTGTAAGGAGTGGGAAGGGGGAAGAGAGGTGGGGTGGGGGTTAGTGGGTGTGTAAGGGGTGGGAAGGGGGAAAAGAGGTGGGGTGGGGTTAGTGGGTGTGTAAGGGGTGGGAAGGGGGAAGAGAGGTGGGGTGGAGTTGGTGGGTGTGTAAGGGGTGGGAAGGGGGAAGAGATGTGGGGTGGGGTTGGTGGGTGTGTAATGGGTGGGAAGGGGGAAGAGAGGTGGGGTGGGGTTGGTGGGTGTGTAAGGGGTGGGAAGGGAAGTGGAAGAATGGGTTTGATGGGTGTGGAAGGGGGAGAGAGTTGGGATGGGGTTGATGAGAGTGTGTACGGGGTTGGAAGGTGGGGGGGTGGGTGCGGGGGAGGGGGGCAGGATTTATGTCAGTATTTACTATTACTACTACTATTACTATTCACCAAAATCACATACAACTTACACATTTATGATGCAAGTACTGGAAATAATACATCTGCATTACTGTAAGCACTCTTTTCATTTCTGTTTTACTGCAACGCGAACACACACTTCCACACTGAACATCAACAAAACAAACCGAATATCAACTTGAAGATGAAGGAACTTGACATCAACATGAACAAACTGGGGTAACTGGACACAACCTGAAGACATTGAACCTTAGCCAGAACAGACTGAACATCAACCCTCAGAACATGTCTGCACCAATGATCAACATGAACAAAAGCAACCACAAAAAAAACAACCCCAAAACCCCCAAAAATACACCGCAATGGCCATTCGAACATCGCGGCACTTAATGGTAAGCATCACTGAACATCGGTTCGTCCTCATTCGGAATCGGTATAGACGTATTGAGCGCCAATAGGAATACAGTGCACGTATATAAAGACACAACAAACATTAATACAAATATACTGAACGTAAACAATCAAACCCAAATAACTTCACAGGAATGAATACCAAATTGCTCTTGAAGCAATCTACTTTGTCTAATTCCCAATAACAAAATTAAGTAATCGTTTAGAATCAAACAATTTATGAGCAAAAGAACAAGCCGGTTGTTGAAAAGGTTTTACTGCCACAGACCATATTTTCGCGTTGATAAAATATGGTTATACCACTGAACTATGAAAAAAAGAGTTATAGTTATGCATGTTTGAAAGACGGGTGTTGTTGATGCTGCTGGTGTCCTACTATTGGTTTCCTCCATTTGAAGATCAGTTCCTTAGCACTTCCTCCTCTGCCATCCACTACCACACTGCCTCCGTGAACTTTTCCACCTTCAACTTTTCCTGATTTGAAAAGCCTGCGAGCATGACTTTGCTGGAATGGCTGATTGTGTGATGGTTGTGGTTCACATGCAGCTGCCTTTTTTACTTGTCAGAGTGACTGACGGCGACTGTGTCTACTGAGTTGGCCATTTTCCGGAACGTCAGATTGAACTGCAGAAGGCAAGGCGTTACGAGCATCGATCATGGCGTCTCCTCTTGCTCGGCTGCTGTGTTATCCAAGCCTTCTGACTTCCGTTTTTGAGAGAATTTACCACTGCGTCTACTTCTCGGCGAAGTATCGGGAAGCCATGTGACAGGTACGGGCCGATTAGCACAGCTGGGTCACTCTAGCTGTCGCAGTTACTCAGATCAGAACAGTATTCATAAAACAATGAAAATCTAAAGGTGTGTCCTTTCATGTCATCTTCCGAGACAACCTGCAGCACACCGCTCCTATGTAAGAATGATTGGTTCCACTGTTCATAATTATTATAGATGTATAACTTCTTGTCACATTTAAACTTGGTATTCTTAGGAAAGGGGAGTGGGGGTTGGGGGTGGGGGTGGGGGTGAAACATGTAACGAAGTTTTATCTGTAAAACACTACACTCAGACATATGTATGTTACAGTAAAGGTGTGAAATCCTTGACTAGTTTTGGGACTTAGTGTAATTTCTGATTCAGTCAGTGATGTGATGAAATCACTCAGTTGTTTTTCGGGATTTCGTTAAGTCTTCACACACACACTCACACACACACACTCACACACACACACACTCACACACACACACATACACACACACATCGTACAAAGAAAATGAGATCAGTGCAAACACAACACGTACGTAATAAAAGCGGCTAACAGAGCTTTTCACCAGAGCATAAACTGTATCTCTGTGACATGTTTGAACAAGACATGCGGGGGACGAGACTTGGATCTGCATTGCAACTTTGATTCAAAACGTCAGCATCTGTTGGCTATGCAAATCGTGCGGTTTGAACTGTTATGATTTTCGATTTATATTTGTTCGTATCCTGTTATGTACTACCCGCCAGCACACCCCCACCCCCACCCCCCCATCCCCCCGCCCATATTCCTTGTGACCCCGGTACACTTGGTAATAAAGACATATTCTATTCTATTCTATTCAGTGAAGCCTTTCCTGTCAGATACAGATTATACCATAACTTCTGCACACACACACACACATACGCACACGCACCCACTCACTCACCCACACACACACATACACACCTGCCGCTGAGAGAGAGAAAGAGAGAGAGAGAAGCGAACAGACATGACTTCCACAGCACAGTCCATGCCAACCGCTTACGTAGCCGTAATTACGCTCCGACTTCCTCGTGGCACCGAAGTGGAGACCACGATTCCTGCTAGCTTCCCTTCTGCTGGTTTTCGGGAAAACCTTTTTCCTGCAAGTCGCTCCGCAACATTTCTTGCGCCACTGTCTAAATTTCGACCTCGGCTTCGGCTTCGGAGTGGCCAGTGGGTGCTCGGCCTCGATGGGATGGGCGGTCGGTGTGGAGGCGGTAGATGATTCGGATCCGTACTCGGAGCTGCTGCCATACTCCGAACTGGACGTTTTGCCCAGGTGCTTGTGCATGATCTTGATGGTTGAGGGCTGGCCCACCACGGCGTTGATGTAGAGCGAGTGGAAGTTGGACACCATGATGGGCGTGGTCATCGTCAGCATGATGACCCCCAGCACCGCACCCCCACAACCCACTATCCGGCCCACCCACTGCAGGCAGGCAGGCAGGCAGGCAGAGACACACACACACACACACACACACAAAGTCAATGAGCAACTGCATAGGTGATAGCTTGACTGGTCTATTTCTTTTGCCCTATTTGAATTCCTTTGTTATGTGATATTAACAGTAGTTCAGCAAGAAGTTCTGATGAGTTCTGTATCTTGTAGAACTAAGTTCTGTGAGCCAAAAACACCTTTGTCTATCAATCCTTTGGGGCTATGGAAGGTCCCATTTGTGGACTGATTAATGTGCGGATCCTTTCAGAGCCAGGCCAGTGTTAAGCCACGACAAAAAGTGTTCAAATCTGGCAGTCCTAGCTATTCGGTACTTATATTTTTTATGCGCATATTTTTTTTCCATGTGACTCTGTCTTTTTAATGTACCATTCACACGTCCAGGTTCTGAACACTTTGGAAGAAAATGTCACGGGGTGACTGGGGACGGGTGCCGGCTACAACAACCAGAAGTGAAATCAGTGATTTTTGTATTTGTATTTGCATTTCTTTTTATCACAACAGATTTCTCTGAGTGAAATTCGGGCTGCTCTCCCCCAGGGAGAGCGCGTCGCTACACTACAGCGCCACCCTTTCTTCTTTTTTTTTTCCTTGCGTGCAGTTTTATTTGTTTTTACTATCAAAGTGGATTTTTTCTACAGAATTTTGCCAGGAACAAGCCTTTTGTTACCGTGGGTTCTTTTACGTGCGCTAAGTGCATGCTGCACACGGGACCTCGGTTTATCGTCTCATCCGAATGACTAGCGTCCAGACCACTACTCTAGGTCTTGTGGAGGGGGGGGGGGATATCGGCAGCTGAGCCGTGATTCGAACCAGCGCGCTCTGATTCTCTCGCTTCCTAGGCGGACGCGTTATCTCTAGGCCACATGATACTCCATATTGATACTCTTCCTGCTGGAGTTAGCCGTCTCCTTATCCGGATCTGGAATAAAGGCTTATAAATATCACCTAATCTTTTGGTAGGTGGTGTATATGTTAATACAGTCTGTCAAATCTTTAGTGAACCAGATGCTTGATATTTTGAATTGTGCAGAGTTCCATTCCATCAGTAAATGATCCGTGTAATGGACGAGGTACTTTTTTATGGCCACCTAACAATGTTGCACTGATTCTCTTGTGTACATATATTAACCTGATTTTCATCCGAAACTAATACATTAATGTAAATTATTTCTTATCGCCTGTTTCGTGTCATCAGTATATCGAGATATCTGTGTTTTACATTATTTATAGTGATTTTACGAACATCCTTACATTCACGCACCATTATTGCCAATGTTTTTACACACAAGTAATTTTCAATAGATAGGGAAATATAGGATTACCTTGTCTACATCCTCGCTTTACACTGAAACAGTTGGAAATCCGACTATTGACTGTGACACAAGATTTGATGTTGTTATAAAATACTTTAACGTTTTAGTTTTATCACGCTATGTTGTGATTTCGAACGTTGACCCCTAACTTTCATGTTTGACAAAGAAAATCATCCACTTACCGAAACCCAACATACGCGGTCTAATATGACTGGACAGAAAGCTTGTTCAATAATTACGCCGCAATTTCAGCAAGTTCATCAACACTTAAAAGAAACAGCTCTGCTGTACTGGATGCCACATACTCATATGAATTAGGTACTGCCACAGAAATAATCAAGCTCGCTGAACTGTACATACGAGAGTTGTACACACCACTAAAATAATGACATCTATAACTGTATCATATTTTAAGAGTTTGGTCCTCAGGCAAAGTTATATATGATTGTGATGCTTTGTTAGTATACTGCTAGTCAGATGTTTCGTCAACAAACAGAAAAGACTTATCTGTTTAAGTCAACCACAAGGTAAAATGTCATCTGTGTCTGTTGTTTACGTCATCTTAGTTGTTATGTCTTCATTTCTTGCTTACGTAATCATCGTCACCAACCGTTATCCTCTTCTTGGCTCATCCTCATTTGCATTATCCTGTCACGTGCTTTTCTTCGTTGTTTATCTTCTCTTGATTAAGTTATCCTATCTTTCATGATTATATTGTTTCGTATTCCATCTTCTCTCGCTTTAACGTTGGTGCTATTTTCTTTTTCAAAGTTCTGAGCATGGCATACAAAGTGAAGTACTTGTAGACACAAAGGAAACAATGCAAAAAGGATGAGTATTGCAAATGTTAAAAACAATCAAAGAAAGATACAATCGTGTTCATCTTCTCCAACTTCAGCCGTGCTTTCTCACTTACATTGTTTCATCTGACCTACACCACCCTCTCTTACGTCATCTTCTTACTTTCAAGACCCATTCTTACTCGTATCATCTGCATTTGTACTTATGCCATCTTCATGTCGTCTCTTACTTACAGACATGTTCCTTGACCCCCGCTGTCCTCTCTATGCTATCTTATGTGATTTGTTTACATCTTTCTCTTCTTACAGAGGCCCCTTCATCTCGTGCCCAAGTTATTTTTTCTCTTTCATCATCCTTACTTGTGTTCATCATCTTTGCTTGTATTCATCTTACAAAACTTGCCCCGTCCGCCCACATTCGTATGTGTCATGTAGGTTATCATATTCTTTCACGGTCCCGTTTTACTTGTATCATCCTCACCTACGTTAATCATACACAGTGGTTCGCGGGGTATTTCGTCTTTCTTTTACATGTGTGCCAACCTCAACTATACGTGTAACCTCTCGCTATAGCTGACCGTTAGAGGCTGATGATATATACATGTTTTTCCTTCTTTCTTTCATTCACAGTCCTTAGCTATTCATCCGTACTTATGACATCATTACCAAAGCCATACTTATCTACGTCATCCCTTTACTAACGTCATCAGGGACGAAGTCGCCATAGCCGACGGTGGTGAGGGTGATGAGGGAAAACCACATGGCGTCGGGGATGTTGGCGATGGACTTCTTGCTGCCCAGGTAGTAGATCATGCAGGAGGAGATCATGGCCAGCAGCAGCAGCAGCAGGAAGACCAGCAGCAGCTCACCCATGCTGGTCTTCAGCGTGTAGTACAGCAGGCGGAACTGCATCACCTGCGACATGGGCCGCAGAATGCGCAGGATCCTCAGCAGCTGCAGGGAGTAGATGACGTAGAGGTAGGGGACAAGCTCGCCCGAGCACTCTTCCAGGTGCCAGATGACGTCGCAATGGAACACCACGGGGGTGATCAGCTTCATGGCGGCCGCCACAGCAGCCACCCCGTCCGTGACGTTGATCGGGTCACAGAGGAAGCGGATGGGAGTAGGGTAGAAGAGCACGCGCAGCACGATGTCCAGGCACTGGAACCCAATGCAGAAGAGGTCTATGCTGTGGAACAGGAGGAAGACGTTTTCACTGACGTCGGTATAGTTGGCGTTTCTGAATTGATGCGCAAAGTTCATCTGCTCCATGGTTTCTGCAGACGCCGTCACGAAAGCACCCACGATAGAGATGACAGTGATGAAGAAGTAAATCTGGAACAGGCCACAAGGTATGTCTTGTTCAGATGGACGCGTGTCCCCACCCCCTCCCCGCCCACCTCCAAACCCCCGCCCCAGCCTCCCTTCCCTCAACCCCTCCACCGCCATCACACACACATACACACACACACACACACACACACACATTGTTATTCCCCTCACAGTAACAAAGATAAACCACAATGCATGGTTTCCCCAGACTGGTGGTACTAAACACATAGGAAGACGCTGACACAGAAATAACATGTACAAACAGAAAAGCAAGGATGATACAGAGATAATCATTATGGTTTGAGGTGGAACAGGCTCTTTGGGCGCCAAGTGATATCAAGGTGTAGGATTCCCCAGTCTCCACATTTCTGTAGATGTGCTAATGTTTAATAATACGCACTTCATAGACAATGTCAGCGTTCGGTGGGTTCTTGAAAACACGAATAACCCCTGCATGCGTCACGTCTGATAACAGAGTATGGCTGCCTGAATGACAGGGTAAAAGCATCAGATCACGTAAAAGCCCACTCGTAGAAATCCTTGGAGGTTCAGCCCACGAAAGCAGGGGCAGCAATCCGTGCGATGTCACACAAAAGGAGGCTGACACAAAGCACTGTATAGAATAACCTTCAGTCGGTTCCGCGAATAATTGTGACCCCACTCACCCCCACCACCCATTCCTTATACACGGCTGTACTGCAATGTATACCTGCAACACTAGAGTCCTTTGTGTTTCACATTACGCAAGGAAATGGCGTCACTGTAGCACAGCACTACTGCTGGTCTGTGGACCCGGTGCATGTGTCGCCTTTTTATCAGCTGACGTGTCAGCGAATTCTCTTTTTGGATTGATAAGGTATTTTTGTATCTTGTATACATCGATTTCGCTCAGTCGTGCGTCGCAGATGCACCTGTCTTACTTTTTTGTCAATGGTGCCGCATTTTAGTGTCACATTTTTTTAATAATTCACTTTCGATACTAATGCAGAACGAATGTATAAAGTGTCCAAAGCGTACTTTTCCATATGCTCACTAGAATGAATTCCTTTTCGATTTTTGTTCTATATTTGGCAGGAGGTTATGAACACCCATGATCAATTATGTCTGATTTTAACAGTATATGTACTGTAAGTTCAGTTAAAAAAAAAAATCCTTCTTTAACATTTCCGTGCATAACTTATGGCTGGTTCTGATGATATTAATTTACAAGTATCTAAATCGTTGCTGAAAACTTTATTTAAGATTGATGAGCTTGACAATGTGCGACATCTTCCTGAAGGTGGCTATGAAATATGTAACGATATCTACTGACCTGTCGGGTTGTGAATTGTCTACCATTTACAGATGCTGAGAAATACCAACGTTAGAATTTACTACACACGTGCACACACACACGCGCGCACACACACATACAACACATACAAATGTGGATAGACGTTAAGCAAAAGAACGAATACACAACCAGAAGTCCATTCAGCACCTTGTCTTAATAGCAAAGAATCAAATAATCTCCGCTTGCAGTGAGAACATACACTCGTTTTTTTACGTACATTGGTTCAGAAATACACACTATTGACCTACTCGAGAGGCCGTAGTTTGGAAGGGTCGTTCCAAAATGATCACCATGGTATGCTGCAGTTGTTGAAAGCAGGTTTTCTGTTGTAAATCCATGTAGTTGTGTTCATCTGACTCGTCTAACTTCGTCTTGGTCTCGAGAAATCCGTGAAACTCCCCCAAACTCTCCTGGTGATACAAGAAGTGCACCACTTTAGCAAAACAGCATGGTTCCAAATAGTTCACATCGAAGCCCCAAAACATCAGGTCTCGAGCAATGACTGTAGGGCACACCGCCTGGGGCGCATGCAGCTCGTTATTCTGAACGAAGTCAACCACCGCCGCGAACACTTCAGTGTTCTTCTCGAACGTAAACTCTATGGTGCCCAGCTGCCTCTCGTTTAAGCCGTGGAGGTTGGGCCGGACTCCCAGGATGGACTTTCTCCATCGGTGGGGGCCCTTGGTCAGCATGCTGCGCAGGGTGGGGATCCTGATGCATGTGCCGCGGGTCAGGAGGAACACGGTGCCGTTGACGTTGATGCTGATCTTGCTGGTGCCGTGCGCGATGGCCAGGTCGAAGAGCCGCTGTAGGCTTTTGCGGGTGATGCCGCACCCTTTGTAGGGCCTGATGGCGGACTCGAAATCGCCTCGCCGACCGCATCGCATCCTGTCAGTTCTCCTGTCGGGGCTTTTCTGCACACGACTGAGGCACAGGAGAGAAAGATAAGTGGTGGGCAAACACGGGCTTTTTAAACAAACAGCAGTGATGTACAGAAAAGAAAGATAAGTGGTGGACAAACACAGGCTTTTAATTAAAACAAACAGCAGTGATGCACAGGAGAGAAAGATAAGTGGTGGACGATTTGAACACGGGCTTTTAATTAAAACAAACAGCGTTGACGCACAGGACAGAAAGATAAGTGGTGGACGAACACGGGCTTTTAATTAAAACAAACAGCGGTGACGCACAGGACGTTAGGTTTACAAAGGACATAGCAGAACAGGGACCCGCCATCCTCTGTCCCGCCCCAGTTGACCTCCATAGCGAGATATATATATATATATATATATATATATATATATATATTGCCAGCCACTTCCTTTGAAAGGCTCTTATTCCATCATGGTGATTTTCTGTCTATTTATCACAGATGCTCCAACAGATCTCCATCACATTATTGTTATCATTAAGCCAATCGCACACGGGGCACCAAGCAGCAAGTTTCACGCAGCGCCCAGTGTGCGAATTTTTCAGGCAGCAAGAGTCGTGCGCCACGCAGCAAGATCACCGTCGCCGCGCGTCGTGTTTCTTCGATAGAACTTGTCCTATTCCCCCGTGACAAAAGCGACAGACGTGCGTGGAACAACCAATCACAAGACCCGCTCGTTTCACGTGAGATATCGATTGGAATCTATTTCAGCAAGTTTCAGCACGTGACTTTCCAAATATGGAACGTTATGCGTGATGCCTGGGGAGGTTTGTTGCGTGTGTGCGAGTGACACACCTAGCTACAGGTTTCAGGCGTCCACACGACAAATGTAGCGAGGCATCAAAAACTGATGCGTGGCCCATGCTGACACCCCGTGGGCGACGGGCCTTAGCATCCTTATCAACGACATCAAGCATTAAGAAAGTCCCATATTCCATCGTGTTGATTTTCATCATGTATTTTGGAATCGAAAATAAGTCAAGATTCGGAGAACTTGAAATGCAAATTTAGTTGCTGACTTTAGACTAATGAAGGACAATTGGCAGAGATTGAAGAATCTGTAAAAGAAATGAAAAAAAATAGGGGGAGGGGGGAGTGCAGGGGTGGAGAGGGGTTTCGGGGGTGGGGGGTGGGGGTGGGGGGGTTAGGGGGCAAGGGGGAAGGCTGTAAGACATGTTGGTAATAATGAAATTGGAATAAAATGATGAAGTGGAAGTTATGAAAATCGGATGGTGGATAATGATTTTGTTCAATGCCACAGCACAAAGCACACTTTTCTATGACCGCATAGCTCAACTCCATACTCGTTTTGGAAAGAAAAATAAATCTTTGCAAAGTGCAGCATGCCATTTCATTAACAAGAAGTGAGGAAAACATGAAGAGCATTCGTGTTGAATACCTGGTCAGAGCACTGATGTCATGTTACACTGACTGCATTACAAGGCCGTTACAGTGACTGCATTACAAGGCCGTTACACTAAACTGACTGCATTACAAGGCCGTTACCCTGACCGCATTACTTGGCTGTTACAGTGACCGCATTACAAGGCCGTTACACCAACTGCATTACGTGGCCGTTACACTGACCACATTACAAGGCCGTTACACTAACTGCATTACAAGGCCGTTACACTGACCAAATTACGTGGCCGTTACACTGACCGCATTACAAGGCTGTTACAATGACCGTATTACAATGCCGTTACACTGACCGCATTACAAGGCCGTTACACTGACCACATTACGTGGCCGTTACACTGATCGGAATACAAGGCCATTACACTGATCACATTACATGATCGTTACACTGACCGCATTACTTCGCCGTTACACTAACCGCATTGCATGACCGTTACACTGACCGCATTACAAGGCTATTACACTGACCGCATTACGCGCAGTGGCCGTTACACTAACCACATTGCAAGGCCGTTACACTGACCGCATTACAAGGCCATTACACTGACCGCATTACGCGCAGTGGCCGTTACACTGACCACATTGCAAGGCTGTTACACTGACCGCATTACGCACAGTGGCCGTTACACTGACCACATTGCAAGGCCGTTACACTGACCGCATTACTTGTCCGTTACACTGACCGCATTACAAGGTCGTTACACTGATCGAATTACACTGATTATTACACTGACCGCATTACGTGGCCGTTACGCTAACCGCATTACATGACCGTTACACTGACCGCGTTACATGGCCGTTACATTGACAGCAGGCTGACCTCAGTACAAAAGGAACATGTTTTGTTGCTGACAACTGAATATTTTTATGAGTACAGGGTGTCTTACTGCAAAACACTTTTCATAACATGTATTAATGACTCAAAAAACCGAAGTCTGGAGTGCAGGAACACACACACATACACACACATACGCCCGCGCACGCAGAATAGACTTTCACCTCCAATATTTCCCAAGGAAAACTCTCTTGTTCCCGTGTGTTCTTTTACGTGAGCTAAGTGCGTGCTACACAGGGACCTTGGTTTATTGTCTCATATGAATGACTATTTGTTGTATTTGTATTTCTTTTTACCACAACAGATTTCTCTGTTTGCAATTCGGTCTGCTCTCCCCAGGGAGAGCGCATCGCTACACTACAGCGCCACCCATTTTTTTGTATTTTTTTCCTGTGTGCAGTTTAATTTGTTTTTTTCAATCGAAGTGGATTTTTCTGCAGAATTTTGCCAGGAACAACCCTTTTGTTGCCGTGGCTTCTTTTACATGTGATAAGTGCATGCTGCACACGGGACCTCGGCTTATCCTCTCATCCGAATGACTAGCGTCCAGACCACCACTCAAGGTCTGGTGGAGGGGGAGAAAATTCTGACAAATGTGGAATTCAATCCTGTACGCTGGGATGCTCCAGCCTCCTAGACAGACGAGTTGGCACTATGCCGCCAATCCAGCAGACAACAGAGGCAGACGCCATGTCGAAGTGCCCAGCATCGTGGACTGTCCACTGGGAAGCCGAGGTCCCAGCTCAGCTGCTTCTGTTTTCAGCCAGTGGCTGGCCCCTGATCCACAGCTGAGCGTGCTGTGGGCTCAAGTGGGAACACCGGGACAACAGTGTCCTACCCAGAGCTGAGCGTGCTGTGGGATCAAGTGGGAATACCGGGCCCACAGTGTCCTGCCCAGAGCTGAGCGTGCTGTGGGATCAAGTGGGAATACCGGGCCCACAGTGTCCTGCCCAGAGCTGAGCGTGCTGTGGGCTCAAGTGGGAATACCGGGCCCACAGTGTCCTACCCACAGCTGAGCGTGCTATGGGCTCAAGTGGGAATACCGGGACCACAGTGTCCTGCCCACAGCTGTGCGTGCTGTGGAATCAAGTAGGAATACCAGGAAAACAGTGTCCTACCCAGAGCTATGCGTGCTGTGGGATCAAGTGGGAATACCGGGCCTACAGTGTCCTGCCCAAAGCTGAGCGTACTGTGGGCTCAAGTGGGAATACCGGGACAACACTGTCCTACCCAGACCTGCTGAGTGCTATGGGCTCAAGTGGGAATACCAGGCCCACAGTGTCCTGCCCAGAGCTGAAAGTGCTATGGGCTCAAGTGGAAATACCGGGCCCACAGTGTCCTACCCAGAGCTGAGCTTGCTGTGGGCTCAAGTGGGAATACCGGGACAACACTGTCCTACCCAGAGCTGAGCGTGCTGTGGGCTCAAGTGGGAATACTGGGATCGAAGTGTCCTACCCACAGCTGAGCATGCTATGGACTCAAAAGGGAACACCGGGACCACATTGTCCTACCCACAGCTGCTAACAGTGCTGTGGGCTCAAGTGGGAATACCGGGACCACAGTGTCCTGCCCACAGCTGAGCACGCTATGGACTCAAAAGGGAATACCGGGACCACATTGTCCTACCTACAGCTGAGCGTGCTATGGGCTCAAGTGGGTTACCGGGACCACAGTGTCCTACCCACAGCTGAGCGTGCTGTGGGCTCAAGTGGGAATACCAGGAAAACAGTGTCCTACACAGAGCTGCTGAGAGTGCTGTGAGCTCAAGTGGGAATACTGGGACCACAGTGTCCTACCCACAGCTGCTGAGAGTGCTATGGGCTCAAGTGGGAATACCAGGACCACAGTGTTGAGGACCATCTACTTCACAGCTGCGTCTCTGGGAGTACTGCTGAAATATCCTGACCAAAATTGCAGGTGTCCTCTCTCGGGCCTGGTTGACAACTGGATATAATCATCATGACAGGAAGTTAGGGTACAGCCTTGTCACGTGATCCTCAACCTCACTTCCATTGGCAGCTGAATTCCTGTCAAGTTCTTTGGTGTCGGCAGATTCGTTGGAGATTGTCCTTTGGAGGGACGTGGTGGCAGTCTCCTTCCTGGTGGAGACGATCACTCAGTATTTGTATTTCTCTTTTTTTGTCATAACAGATTTCTGTGTGTGAAATTGGGGCTGCTATCCCCAGGGAGAGCACGTCGCTACACTGACAGCGCCACCCAGTTTTTTGTATTTTTTCCTGTGTGCTGTTTTATTTGTTTTTCCTATCAAAGTGGATTTTTCTACAGAATTTTGCCAGAAACAACCCTTTTGTCTGTCTGGTTGCTCGACCAAGCGATTGTTGTCAGTATCAGTGCCAGTATTATCAGTACTGTCAGTATCAGTGTCAGTATTATCAGTACTGTCAGTGTCAGTACTATCAGTATTGTCAGTATCAGTGTCAGTATTATCAGTTCTGTCAGCATCAGTGTTGGTGTCAGTATTATCAGTACTGTCAGTGTCAGTATTATCAGTACTGTTAGTGTCAGTATTATCAGTACTGTCAGTATTAGTGTTGGTGTCAGTATTATCAGTACTGTCAGTGTCAGTACTATCCGTATTGTCAGTATCAGTGTCAATATTATCAGTATTGTCAGTATCAGTACTATCAGTGTCAATATTTTCAGTATTGTCAGTGTCAGTGTTATCAGTACTGTCAGTGTCAGTATTACCAGTACTGTCAGTGTCAGCATTATCAGTATCATTGTCACTATTATCAATATTGTCAGTATCAGTGTCAGTATTATCAGTATCAGTGTTTAATATCATCAGTACTGTCAGTGTCAGTATTGTAACTATCAGTATTATCAGTACTGTCAGTATCAGTGTCAGTATAATCAGTACTGTCAGTGTCAGTATTGTCAGTATCAGTGTCACTATTATCAATACTGTCAGTATCAGTGTTAGTATTATCAGTATCAGTGTCAATATCATCAGAACTGTCAGTGTCAGTATTGTAAGTATCAGTATTATCAGTACTGTCAGTATCAGTGTTAGTATAATCAGTACTGTCAGTGTCAGTGTCACTATTATCAATATTGTCAGTATCAGTGTCAGTATTATCAGTATCAGTAGTGACAGCAACATCTGTCGAGTGCTTCAAAGCACGGCTCTCAGGACACCAGTAATGCTAGGCTGCGCAGTCCCCCCCCCCCCCCCCACCCCCCCTCCCCCCCTTGCGTTTATGTCATGTGGCTATAGCAACGTATTCTACAGATACAGAAAAAGACATCGATCGCGATGTGCAATCTTTGACTACAGTGACTTCCCTTAGTAATTGAGGAACTGGGTACTTTCCCTTGATTTGTTTGCCAGCAACGGCTGAGACCATGCCACCGGCAAGCTGCCGAAGTTATTGGATAGTAACGCACACACTACGTAATCACATTAACACATGTACATTTTTAGATTCAAGACTCCCTCCCAAATAGGCTTTGTGCTTTGAGCATGCGCTCAACCAGTGCTGGCAGCGAGAACGAGAGAAACAGTGTTGGAACCATAGTTTAGAGACAGGGAAGAAGAGGAGGATTCACACAGATGTAACCAGGGCTCAGCACGCACAACTCAAACTTGGTCACCCGTCTTCACCGCCCCAAACTCGCCAATGCAGTTGACGTATGCTGTCCGATAATTACAGAGAACAGGCACGTGAAGCAAGTCCTTCCAGCCACTAATATCACAGAGAGAGAGAGAGAGAGAGAGTAGAGAACAAATCATTAAACCTTAAAATACATTGTTCCCGTGAGCCTGTTCTACTTGAATGTAACGCTCATAAACTGAAAGAGTGAATGAAATTTTATCCTTTATTTTATTTTTTTTTTTTTCTGCAGCAGCGACGTAAAACCATACAGCTACAAGTGTTGATCACATGAAACTGAATGAACTTTAAATCGCTTCTGTTCACCTTAAGTATTGTGTTTCTTCTTTTCTAGTTTCCACATTTCTGTTTGAAAAAAGTGAAACTTCACACTTGCGAATGATAACCCCCCGGTCAAACTCCCCCCCCCCCCCCCCCCCCAAAAAAAAATCGTGTACTTAAAGGATCTCTCTCTCTCTCACTCTTTCTTTTCTTTTTACTCATTTTGCTGTTATAATTCACAGATAAAACGAAAATGTCTTTTTCTCACATGAATAAAAACTATTATACACGCAACAAGATGTTGCTGACAGTTGTATGTATTGCAGTATGGGCCATAGTTTGTCAAACCATCTGTAATCAAGAAAAAGCGTATGGCTTAAAAAATTATTTATTTATTTATTATTATTTTTTAACAAACACACAGTTAGAATAAAGAACCGATTTGATCTGATAATGCTACGAGAATATTGTTCATATCATATCATATCATATCAATATCAAGGCGTGCAGGCCTGACAAGGCTTTTGCCCGCTTGAAGTGGGGAAGAAAAAGAGAGTCCCCACATATGTCTGGTGCATTTTTCAACATTGAGAGCGCAATGCTTGAAAATCAATAAATATGTAAATGAGTTTTGTATTTAAATTTTTTTAAATGAATATCAAGATAATTTTTAAATGTATTCACTGTTCCTGCGGAAACAACGTCTTGTGACAAATTATTCCAAACATTTGTTACTCTGTTAGTAAAGAAATGTGCAAATCTGGAAGTTTTTACCGACACTTTTAATAGTTTGTAGGAATGGCCTCCTGTGGCACTGTTCTCATTCAATATAAACAAAGAGTTTATAGTTCTGCTGTCATATAATCCATGAGTCATTTTATACATCTCTATTAAATCACCACGCAGTCTTCTATATTCTAAACTAGGTAACTGAAGTGCTTGCAACCTATTTTCATAGTCCATATCAGCAAAGCCAATGATTCTTTTAGTAAATCTTCGTTGAACATTTTCAATACTGTCTATATGTTTCACCGGAGATTAGAAAAGAGAGATAAACCACTCGCGGCAGGCCCCTTCTTACTGTCTATAACAGTGCTGAAGCCGTTTTGGGGCACACACGCAGTGCGGAAGGGTGGGGGTAAATCACCCTCTCCTTCTCCACCCGAAGGAAACTGGTCGGTTCTGACGGTTCAGCTGCAGTAAAGCGAAAGTTAAGTTACGCCTGGAATTTCCCACGTGTACTAAGACTTAATCTTACTACAATGAAAACCGATTCATTTTTGCTTTGGTTTTTAGCACGTTTGCATCTGCTTGAATGTAGATAATATAAAAAGAAAATAAAGCAGGTCCCCCCACCACCAACTCCCCCCCCCTCCCCCAGCGCAATGTTGCACATGAGAGAGACAGTTGTAAATTATTGAACTGTGTTTTCGTAACGCTACTTTTTCTTCACACTTTCTGGTTTACATCACCATTTCTTAAAAAAAAAAAAAAAAAAAAAAAAAAAAAAAAAAATATATATATATATATATATATATATATATATATATCAAAACATAAAACACATATTCAGCTCTGTCTCTCTTCTAACATCTGTCTATACATACATACATGAATACATACATACATAATTTCATATAGATCTATCAGTATGTAAATCTAAATCTATCTATATGTACATAATCATATATATAATTCATATATATACGAACGCTTCATGTTGCCCGAGCAGACCGTTGTATTGTGCTCTATCTCTCTCTCTAAGTCTCTGTCGCTGTCTCTCTCTCTCGGGAGTTTTACATGGCTGTTAAAAGCATCTACGATTCTGTACTTGTATGTGTTCGTGACAAAGGTATTTATTCAGACTTTTTTCAGTGTCCAAGAGGGGTTAAACAAGGTTGTATGCCAAGCACACAGCTGTTTTCCTTTTTCATCGGTGAACTGGCAGTGGAGTTATCAAAGAAGGGGAGACATGGAATACAAATGATACCTGGCGCAACAGATTTGCTCTTAATGCTATTTGCTGATGATGTTGTTCTCTTGTCTGACACACCCATAGAGTTACAAAATCAATTAAATGCCCTTAAGCAAGAAACAGACAGACTACAACAAACAGTGAATCTCGATAAGACCAATATTATAGTTTTCCGCAATGGAGGTCATCTTTCGACTCGTGAAAAATGGTGCTGTGGTGATAGGGAAATAAAAGTAACCAATACATATGAATATTTAGGAATGTTATTCACAACAAAATTGAGTTTGACATCTGCGTGGGATGAAGCAAACAGAAAAGGGGAAAAAGGTGTAATCTAAATTATAAAATCACTCAGGAGACTGCGTTCGACTGACGCTTTCCTTTCGTTTGGGCGGGGCAAAGGCAGCTCATGAATAATGAATGCGTGTCGCGGCGCAGGCTGCCTGGCTTCAGCAATTTCTGCAAGTAGTTTATCTCTCTTTTCTAATCTCCGGTTTCACTAAGCCCGTATTCCAAACAACATTCCCATATTCTAAGACTGGCCTGACTAATGACTTAAATAATGGCACCATTATGTCTTTACTTTTACACTGTATATTCCCAACTAACATTCCAGTCAATCTATTGGCTTTTTAATGGTTTCATAAACATGAACATCAAAAGAGAGACCAGAGTCAACAATGACTCCAAGATCTCTCTCCGATGAAGTCTCCTGCAAGTCCGTACCATCTATATAATACTTATAATGTGGATTATTTCTGCTTACGTGTAAAACTTTACATTTATTGCTATTAAATTTAATTTGCCATCTATCAGTCCAGTGTACTATTGATAATTATCAATACTAACTTGTAACTTCAATCAGGTTCAGGTTCAGGTTCAGGTTAGGGGCTGATGTTGATCATCGTAGCCTCACGGCTTTTAACGCCCCGTCTCATTTATGATTAGCACAAGGCCTCACGGCCTTCTTTATGCTATGTCGTTATCAGTCTTGTCTCAGTCTAAGTAGACCCAGTTACAATTATCTTGGACCATCAAAGTCAAACCAAATGTCTTTTAAAATTTTGTGATTATCAAAACATCAAAACCAAACGAAGTGAAGAACAGAAAATATACTTGGACCCACCTTACAGATTTGGTTTATGAGATTATTGTTCAAACCCAAAACCAAATCAAGATCGAAAAACATACATTGACCCACCTTAAAGATTTGGTATCTGAGTCCTACTTTCTTTCTTCAGCTTCTAAAATTGCGTTACAGACATGACGCACTTGGCACTTTGACGTCAGAGAGCGATGACTGCCTGATTTAATCTTAGAAACCGTGTGCCTGAAAATGGATTAAAAACCAGGTTCGTTAAAAAACGAAAGGAAAAAAAAGAGCATCAGTATCGTCATATGTTTGTTTGTTTAATGCAGAACGGAACACAATAAAAACATTTCGAGTTGAAGTTGGATTTGGAGGAAAACAAATACTTTCGGGCAAGTGAGGGAGCGGCCTAAATTCCATATTTCATATTTTGTCATAAAATGTACTAGAATACAGTACTGTAATAGAATAATGTAATACAATACAGTAATGTAATACAAAATGTAATGTAGGGCCTCTGTGTGTGTGTGTGTCTGTGTGTGTGTCTGTCTGTGTGTGTGTGTTCTTCTTCTTCTTCTTCTTCTTCTTCAGTTTAACGTCTTTCCACTTGAAGTGATATTAGACGGGAAAAAAAAACCGTTCGGGTAGGGGTTATGGGAGGGGGAGGGGTAAAAGTGTGTATGTGTGGAGGGTGAATAAGGAGAGACAACGCTAGGGAAAATGGAAACGTTATAAACGCCAACAACAAACAGCTATAACAACTATAACAAATGTCCTATAGGACTAGGCAGCAAACCTTCTGCAATAACAAATAACATATTGGAATTGTTAATAACACATTCAAAAGAACTTTTGGTGAAGTCTGTCAAAAAACATTTTAGATTCTGACATTCGAATATTACATGTGTGTGTGTGTGTGTGTGTGTGTGTGTGTGTGTGGTACGGCAAGGTGTGGAGATGGTGTGTGGCTGTATATGTGAATCAGTGCTCCTTCGTGATGTGTGTGGAGTGGTATACTTCTCGTGACCTTCTGCCCAAGAAGCCAGATAATCTGAGGGTGCTGGATCGAATCCCACAGTGGCCAAAATGTTCTCTCGTTCCAACAGACCTTGAGTGGTGGTCTGGACGCTAGCCATTCGGATGAGACGTTGAACCGAGGTTCCGTGTGCCGCATGCACTTTGCGCACGCAAATGAACGGCTAACGGCAACAAGAAGGGTACGTGTCTCTTGCGAAATTCTGTTTTAAAAACCACCATCAGAAACACTTTGTATGGGAAGAAAAAAAAAAAAGCACTTGCAGGCAAGTGGGGGAGAGCAGCCTGAATTTCACATTGTGTCACGATTCTTTTGTGACAAAATGTAACACAATACAATAATATAAGGTCTCCGCACGCGCGCGCGCGTGTGTGTGTATGTGTGTGTGTGTGTGTGTGTGTGTGTGCGTGCGTGCGTGCATGTGTATGTATTACGATCTTCAAAGCCGGAAAACCGTGATGACGACAGGGGAAGTTTGAAACTTTGATCCAGATCTATGTTATGTAGGGGGACAGGCCAATCATAATTTTGATGAAGGAACTGGACATGTCTGCAGTGATTATGTATGAAGGTCAGTCGTGTCCGACTATGACCACCAGAACAACAGAGGAGGCATCTGCTGTCCTGACTAACTGGGCTGGAATTTGTGGAGAGTGTCTTGCCCAAGTTCCGTCCCACTTTCTCGGCCAAGAGAGTTTTAGGATAGTCGGCGTTGGGATGGTTCACAAAGGCCAGCTAGCCCCCAAGGCTGCGGCACAGAGTCATAGTCCTTCACAAAAGACTAGGTTGTAAATGACTTCCCACTGCATTGGAGAAACCATTGATCCTACAGCTCTCATTTTGTTGTCGGCCAAAATGTAGGCTTGTGTCAATCTGTGATGTAAGCCGAGCGTTGGGCGTATGCCCAAAGTAAAGATACCAGAAAGCCTACAGAAATACTTTATCATCTCTAAAAGAGACAGTTTAAAGATACAAGATAGCCTACAGAAGTACTTTATCATCTCTAAAAGAGACAGTTTAAAGATACAAGATAGCCTACAGAAATGCTTTATCATCTCTAAAAGAGACAGTTTAAAGATACAAGATAGCCTACAGAAATGCTTTATCATCTCTAAAAGAGACAGTTTAAAGATACAAGATAGCCTACAGAAATGCTTTATCATCTCTAAAAGAGACAGTTTAAAGATACAAGATAGCCTACAGAAATGCTTTATCATCTCTAAAAGAGACAGTTTAAAGATACAAGATAGCCTACAGAAATGCTTTATCATCTCTAAATGAGAAGTTGTCACATTTGCTGACAAAGGCAACATTAAGTAAACAGACAGAAAAGAAAGAATGATAGAGAGAGGGAGCAGCCACAGGCTGTCTTAACTGAAAGGTAGAACACGATCCATTGCAAATCAAGTGGATACTGACAAAATTTCCAAACCAACATTGTGCAGATTCCTTCAGAATGGAACAAGTCTCTCTGGGCTTTCCCAATTACAGCAGACTAAACAATGCGCCAGAGTAATCAGTTCACTGATTGTGGTCGATGCCGATGTGTTTGCTACTGTGGGAGCTGCGAAATGTGTGTGTGTGTGTGTGTGTGTGTTTCTTCTTAAGTTTAACGTCTATTCACTTTAATTACGTGTTTTTAGATGGAAAGGAGTAAAGTAGTGGATAAAGGAAAGGGAATGCATGTGAATATTAGTGAAGAAAAAGTGTTCATGTTATGTATCAGAGGAAAAGTATATTATAAGAAAAAGTCTGAAGACATTGTGGTGTGTATTGAATGAGGTGTCATGGGAAGGAGAATATGTATATGCATATCAACAAGTATTAACCTACAACAATGTAAATATAAATAACAGCATTAATTATAATACATCAAAGGAGGATACCAACTGGACTGGAGTTTAAAATTTCTGAAAACATTCTAAGCAATGAATAATCATTCAAAATCTTTTCAGTGGCTAATGAAATATTGGAAGAAAAGTCATCAACTACATCTTTTGGAATTAACGGTCTTATGCTCGGACAATGAATGAGTAGATGGCTTACAGTTATTTGCTTACCGCATATACATTTTATATTTTTAGAAAATTGTGTACGAAAAGCATTTAAACGGAGTCTGTACATTAGACTTGTAATTTGTCTTGAATGTGCTGCTGGTGTCGAATTTAGAAAATGTTTGGGATTAGCTGCATTCTTTATGTTTACACAACATTGGTAATATTGATTATTTGAATCTATAAGTAATTTCTTAAATCGATTTCTAGATACATTTTCTGTGCAACTAATGTATTCATGTAGATCTATCTGGATGTCAAGTTATATTGCGCTTTCGAAATTGCATGCTGTTCTTCTAGCTGCTTGGTCTACCCACTCATTTGAAGATATTCCACAGTGCGAAGGTACCCAACAGAAAGTTATTTTAATGCCCTGTTTGTTAGTTGGTGTATAATATGTTTTACTTCCATTGTCATCTCAATTCGCTTCTTTGAATTTGGACATTCCATAGCTTGTAATACTGACTTTGAGTCTGCACCTAATAAAATTTCACTTACAGTTTTCGGAATGTCTGAAATATAATTTAAGGCCATAAGTATGGCTATAAGTTCAGCTGTGAAAATGGAATATTGTCTACCAATATAGTATAATTTTTCTATTCTAAATGAAGGAATTACAAAAGCCGCTCCTGAACAGATCCGTCTGTGTATATTTTTAGATAATTTGAATAGGGATTTTCTATATGGGAGAGCACTTGAGGTTTTTAAAAAAATGGTGACTGGTTCTTGGATAAATCTGTATAATCCATGTCAAAGGTAGCTTTACACTGCTCCCATTCAGGGACTGGTGAAAAAATAGGTACTTTTGCAATTTGCTTGTCTTTTGATTCCGAAGCACTAATGATATCTGATGCAAATTTATTAATGGATGTCATAGACTGTATCGTCTTAGCTCTTTTAGCAAAATCTTTTTGTGAACTCAAATTAGCGTCTTCGTTTGAAATTGTTTCATATGCGAAAGATTTGATAACGAATTTCGCGGCTGAAGCTTTCCTTTGTTCATCAAGAGATAAAACACCTGCTTCTCTGTAAGTCCCTAAATCTTATGTAAGAATGGGCACACCTGGAGCGAGTTTGTAAGCCTTACAAACAATGCTTTGCAGCTTCTTGAGCAAATGCAGTGGAGCACTGAAAAATACCTCTTGAGCGTATGTCAAGCGTGAACGTACGAGGGAGGTAGCGAGAGATATCAACGCTTTGGTATCTTGCCCCCAGTGCTGTTTAGACATTATTTTAAGGAAATTTAGACCTTTTCTTGCTTTGTTTAGTATATAGTCAATATGATAATTCCACGAAAGCTTTGAAGAAAGATAGACTCCCAAAAATTTAACAGATTGTGTATATCTGATGATAGTACCATTTATTGTAAACACGGGGAGCTTTTCTGGGTCTGATCCTGTATTAAATAGCATCATATTTGTTTTTTTCTAAGGACAATGATAAGCCATTTTCTGTCATAAAGTTGCTGATTTTATCAAGTTCCCGCTGGTATATTTTCTTTATGTAATTCGATGTCCTAGTAGGCGTTTTATTTTTCATTGTCACCTTCATCCATAAACAAATGTCATCAGCAAATTGAACCAAGACTGTATCTTTAGCTATAGCTTGTTAGTTAGATCTGCTAATAATATATATATATATATATTGTGTGTGTGTGTGTGTGTGTGTGTAATGTGGGAGATGGGGAATGTAGAAATGTGCATGTGTATGTGTGTGCACATGTATATGTATGTGTGCGTGAGTTTGTGTTTGTATGTGCATGTGTATATAGATGTACAGGGATGTGTCTATGTGAATAATCGCAGATGGAGTATGTGTTGGTATGTGCGCATGTAAAAATGTACGTGGGTGTCTATGTGAATATGCACTGGGTAATCCTACTGAGTGACACTAAATGTTGTGTGTGTGTATGCATGTGTGTACATGCACATATGTGCCTGTATTTGTCTGCGTCAGTGTTTGTGTGTGCTTTTGTTGGTATGTATTCGTGTGTGGGTGTGCATGGGTTTACTGAATGTGGCCTATTTTCTTTCATATTTGTATTTCTATCTTTTGCCTTCAACCAAACTTTTATGAACTATATTTCAATGTATTCACCTATTTGTTTATTTGGTTTGTATTTCATTTTATTTTGATTTTTTTTTTTTTATCATGTTTGTTCTTAATTATCATTACTACTTTTTTCACAAGACCTGATCAGTGCATGAGGTTATGCAGGTCAGGCAGCAGCTTTTCACACACACACACACACTCACAAACAAAGGGAAAAAACCCCACTGTCATTCAATATTTGAACAACATTAAAAAAAAAAAAATTGTTAAAATGACTGTCTTCATTTTTATTGCTTTCTTTTGTTTTTGTTGATATGCTTCTGATAAAAGATAATTATGAGATGACAACAACAATTATAATATCATCAGAATAATAGCAACAGTAAAATCACAAGCTTGCAGAAAAAAAAAAAAAAAAAAATCTGGCATGATTAGAAATAAATTGTCTTTCAGAATGTAACTTTCTTTTGAAAATACTTTAGGCAGTTACCACAGCCAAAAGCACCTTTTCACCAATGCTTTCGATCTTTATTTCAATCTTCACTGATAAGACCCATTGGAGTTATTTCCCTTCGCAAAATATTCAATTGATATATTATATTCTCTACCAAGATGTATGGAGAATTAGTTCACCTTGGTGGTCACATTACAGATGTTGACGAGTTTAACATATCTGTTTTGTAATAACAATAATGTATTGATTAATATCATCTTTATTTATAAATTTAACCCAAAGAAATATGGAGAAGGGGCAAACGAGAGCAAACAATGACTTCCAAGTTCAATTTTTCTTTGGTATCAATGCTTTTTTTCTGAGTGCAGAAAATGTAGCACATTGGAAAACTAAATGAAGATCGTCACCGGCGCTGTATACATTTCAAGCTAATGTTACAAGTTGCACAGTGGGTAAATGCAGCAATTGTGGGAGTCATGTTGCTCAGCTCAACTTGGCTGCTTACTTTGGGCCACTACTGAATATGACCAGCTAAAAAAAATCATTAAAAAAATCAAAACAAAAAAGCAATAAAAACCTGACATGCTATATTAATACAAAATTCCTGAAACTGTTGGCAATTAAGATTTACAACTACTGAATATGACTAGATTAAAAAAAAGAAGAAAAAAAAGAAAAACAAAAGACACTGTCATGTTAAACCAATACACGATTCCTGACAAACTTGGATTACTACAATTGACTATGACAAGATAAAAAATATTAAAAAAATTGTCACACAAAGCCAATACACTATTCAAGCCAAACCCTATGTCTGTACAACAAGTCTTCTTTAGACTTGTCCAGTCTTCCCTTGTCTCATGAAATCCTGGTTGCAGGCTATGCTCAACAGTTCTACAAACAACTATCTTACCAGACAAAAAAAAACAACAACAACAAACCCCCCCAAAAAAACAACATTCAATTCAGTTTGCATGAAGCCAAACTGACAATACAGGACCATATTAATACTGAAGACATATCAATCATGACTGTATTTGTACTGTGACATGTTTGAAATAATAAATAGTTTGAATCAATCAAGAGCCCAAAGAAACAAAACTACATTCAATAAGAAATACAGCTGATCCAGATAAAAATCAACCTTGAATGCTAAATCAAACAAAACTACATTCAATAAGAAATACAAATTAACCAGATAAGGATCAACCTTGAATACTAAATTCAACAAAAATACAACCCTACAATGTGGCAAATAAACCCCAAATATATGTGGCCATTCTGACACATTTCTCACCAGAAGGTCACAAAATTACACATAATACAGCCACAAATATATACACAGAGCATAAACCAAACAACAACAAAACGACAAAGCCAATGCAAAACACTATAGGCATATAAAAAAACAACAACAGAAGCCAAAATATTGAGCAGAAAAACAGCAACCCCCCCCCCCCCCCCCCCCCACCCCCCCCTATTCGCCCCCCCCCCCCCCCAAAAAAAAAAAAACAACAACAACAAAAACTGCCCATTTTTCAACCTGAACAAAACAAAAAATGGTAGCAACTCAAGAATAAATACAGATGAATGGATTAGCGAAAAAAAATTTTTTTAAATGAGTCATCTGGCTGAACAAAAAAGTGTCAGTTCCTGGATAAACACAAGTGATTGGACCATAAATAAACAAGTTAAAAAACAAAAGAAAAAACAAACAAAAAAACAAAACAACAACAAAAAGAAAAAAAAACACACAAAAAAACCACATCAAATGCAGGGCACTGAAGGGAATTACAATACAATACAATGCAGGGCACTGCAGGGAATTACAATACAATGCAATGCAGGGCACTGCAGGGAATTATAATACAATACAATGCAGGGCACTGCAAGGAATTACAATACAATGCAGGGCACTGCAGGGAATTACAATGCAATGCAGGGCACTGCAAAGAATTATAATACAATACAATGCAGGGCACTGCAAGGAATTACAATACAATACAATGCAGGGCACTGCAAGGAATTATAATACAATGCAATGCAGGGCACTGCATGGAATTACAATACAATGCAGGGCACTGCAGGGAATTATAATACAATGCAATGCAGGGCACTGCAGGGAATTACAATACAATATAATGCAGGGCACTGCAAGGAATTATAATACAATGCAATGCAGGGCACTGCATGGAATTACAATACAATGCAGGGCACTGCAGGGAATTATAATACAATGCAATGCAGGGCACTGCAGGGAATTACAATACAATACAATGCAGGGCACTGCAGGGAACTACAACACAATACAATGCAGGGCACTGCAGGGAATTACAATACGATACAATACAATACCATGCAATGCAATACAATGCAACACAATGCAGAGCATTACAATGCAATGCAATACCATGCAATGAAATGCAGTGCATTACAATACAATACAATGCAGTACAATTTAGTACATTACAATATAATACAATCAAGTGCAATGTGTTTTAATTTTTTCAAATCATTTGTCACTTTTATGGCTGTTATCAACGAATAAAAAGTACGTTTAAGTCGAAGACAAAAAACAAAACAAAAAGAAAACAACACACACACACACACACACACGCACGCACACACACATAATACATTTATTTACATACAAAATGGAGTTTCTCTTAATGCTGTCATTAAAAACAAAGATGTAAAGTTGATTTGCTTTCGGTTTTTTTACGGCACTTGTCATATTATTTACATTACTCTTGGAATGGTAAGGTGATACTCTTTGGTTACTCAAAAAAACCAACAAAAAAATCATGAAAGTTTCTTTTATGTTTTAGCACCATCCTCAAAATTCCCACATTCGCAAATAATCTACGGAGAAATATAGATCATCAACCAAATTAAACTTCAACACAATAAATCAGTCCCACCCACCACGCCACTGCCACAAGCAGATTCAGTTTCAAGCACATGTCAAAGTGTGTGACTTGCTCTTGCTCCATAAACACTGCACATTAGCCCAGACAAAAAAAAAAAAAAAAAAAAAAAGCAGATGGCTCATCAGGTCTTGAGAGCCTATGCAAGGTAAAACATCAACAGTATATTAACACACACACACACACACACACACAGAGTAAAAATTGAATAAATGGATTGAAAAAAAAAAAGCACACTGACACCAGTGTACACATGCACACACACACACACACACAAATACACATGCACACACACACACGGACACACACACACTGATATAAACACTTTATGTGAGGTTCACACACACATCACTTCACTCAGTGGGACACACAGGCACACACACATACAAACACACAGGCACATGTACAAACAAAGCCTTCTGCTTGACTTATCATCCCCAGATTATTAAAAAAAATTATGAAAAGAAAAAAAACAATACTTCAAAGCCAAACAAAAAATACATAAAAAAGGCCATAATTATAGGCAAATAACACTGCAGAATGGACAGCTGGTGCCCATCCCAGAGACTTACAATTTCACAACCTTGACAGAGCAAAACAGACTGTATATCACAGACTGCGGAAAAGAGAAAAAAGTGTCAAGGCTTGCTTGAAAAAAAGAAAGGGGAATGGACTGCGAAGGCAGAAAAAAGAGACAACAGTGAAGGAAGAAAAAAAGGCAGAAATAAAGACAATGATAGAAAAGAGGAAATTTTTAGCACAGAATTTCCACAAGGCCAAGACGGAGATGCTATTCATACTGAAAGACCCCCGGCTTCCCCATGAGGGAACCACACCATCGATGGCCACACAGATGGCTTCCCCATGAGGGAACCACACCATCGATGGCCACACAGAAGGAAAGTGAGAGGGAGCAGCCATAAGTCTAATCTGAAAGATGAAGCCTGATTCATTACTAATCAAACGCATATTGGCATCATTTCTGAACCAATGACGTACAGATTTTTTTAAAATGCAACAGAGTCTCTATGGGCCTTTCCAAATACAGAAGCCAAGAATACTTGACGCGACCTATGCTCATGGCCTATGAAGATGTTTCCTACCACCCCCCACCCCCACCCCTTTCTGCTACCATATCCCCACCCCTCCTCTCTGTTACTCATCTGTTCACATGTATTTCTTCAGTGTTGCCTTTCCTCCCTCTGAACCCCAGCTCTACACGCCTGTCAATGACCAGTGTACAAGTGCTTTAGTTTGTCTCTGGACATGATCGAGCGCTATATAAACACCTTCAGTGGCAGCAGCAGCAGAAGTAGTGGTACTAGTAGTCGTAACAGCACCTACTGAACCGCTTTAAGATAACACTAAACCGCTTTAAGATAATTAAGCACCATGAGATTAGTAGTAGTAGCAACACCTACTGAACAACTTTAAGATAATTAAGCACAAAGAAACCAGTAGTAGTAGCAGCACATAGTGAACTGCTTTAAGGTAATCAAAGCACCACAAAACTAGTAGTAGTAGCAGCATCTACTGAACCACTTTAAGATACTTAAGCACAATGAAACCAGTACTTGTAGCAGCACCTGCTGAACCACTTTAAGATAATTAAGCACTAAGAAACTAGCAGTAGTAGCAGCATCTACTGAACCGCTTTAAGATAATTAAGCATCACAAAACTAGTAGTAGTAGCTGCATCTACTGAACCGCTTTCTGATAATCAAGCATCACCATTAACCAAGTGATAAAATCAACAGACATGCCTTGATTCTGGAGTGGGACCAGCTGCCTCAAGATACTTAAGCACAATGAAACCAGTACTTGTAGCAGCACCTGCTGAACCACTTTAAGATAATTAAGCACCAAGAAACTAGCAGTAGTAGCAGCATCTACTTGATTCTGGAGTGGGACCAGCTGCCTCAACAATTACAGCAGTATACAGCATCATCCATGCAGAGACACTGCAACGCCTGACAAGTACAAATAGCGGCCATACACTGCCGAGACAGCTCTGCTTGCTTTCTGTCGACTCAAGGTTTTGGCTTTGGCCCCTTAACTGTTGAAGGAACCCTCGTTTGTACAAATTACCATTAACATGTCAACATCACTACAAATTATCATTAACATGTCAACATCACTACAAATTATCATTAACATGTCAACATCGCTACAAATTATCATTCACATGTCAACATCACTACAAATTATCATTAACATGTCAGCATCACTCATGGATGCTTCACAGAAGTTAAAGAAATTAAACTGTTTGTTTGATTTCGACACTTGTTTTGTGTTTCTATTGGTGGTGCTTAATTAAAGCAGTTCAGTACACATGGCCTTTAAAATACTTAATTAAAGCAGTTCAGTATACATGGCCTTTAAAATACTTTCTGATCCCCATATACAGTTGTTTTTTTCCGCTCTCCTCAGAAAAACACACGCCCAACACACTCTGCCATAAAGCCCATCACTGCTATCAGAAAAACACATTCCCAACACACTCTGTCAAAAACCCCAATCACCGCTGTCAGAAAAACACATGCCCAACACACTGTCAAAAAGCCCATCACTGCCATCAGAAAAACACACACCCAACACACTCTGCCAAAAAGCCAATCACTGCCGTCAGAAAAACACATGCCCAACACACTCTGTCAAAAACCCCAATCACCGCTGTCAGAAAAACACATGCCCAACACACTGCCAAAAAGCCCACCACTGCCACCAGAAAAAACACACGCCCAACACACTGTCAAAAAGCCCATCACTGCCATCAGAAAAACACACACCCAACACACTCTGCCAAAAAGCCAATCACTGCCATCAGAAAAACACATGCCCAACACACTCTGTCAAAAACCCCAATCACCGCTGTCAGAAAAACACATGCCCAACACACTGCCAAAAAGCCCACCACTGCCACCAGAAAAAAACACACGCCCAACACACTCTGCCAAAAAGCCAATCACTGCCATCAGAAAAACACACGCCCAACACACTCTGCCAAAAAGCCATCACTGCCGTCAGAAAAACACACGCCCAACACACTCTGCCAAAAAGCCCATCACTGCCATCAGAAAAACACACGCCCAACACACTCTGCCAAAAACCCAGTCACTGCCGTCAGAAAAACACACGCCCAACACACTCTGCCAAAAAACCCTTAACTGCCATCAGAAAAACACACGCCCAACACACTCTGCCAAAAAGCCATCACTGCCATCAGAAAAACACACGCCCAACACACTCTGCCAAAAAGCCCATCACTGCCATCAGAAAAACACACGCCCAACACACTCTGCCAAAAAGCCCATCACTGCCATCAGAAAAACACACGCCCAACACACTCTGCCAAAAAGCCCATCACTGCCGTCAGAAAAACACACGCCCAACACACTCTGCCAAAAAGCCCATCACTGCCGTCAGAAAAATACACGCCCAACACACTCTGCCAAAAAGCCCATCACTGCCATCAGAAAAACACACGCCCAACACACTCTGCCAAAAAGCCCTTAACTGCCATCAGAAAAACACATGCCCAACACACTCTGCCAAAAACCTATCACTGCCGTCAGAAAAATACACGCCCAACACACTCTGCCAAAAACCCAATCACCACCGTCACTATTTTGGCCAGCAGGCTGACAATGCCACAGACCAGGCTGACCACAGGATAGAACGGCTCCAGTCTTGGCGCCAGGATCCCATGAACTAGACCGTTAGGCTGCTGCAGGTCCAGGGCAAGAAGAACCACAAGGATGGAGGTCAGGGCTGCCATGAGGAGCTTCTCCACTTGCGAAGGACATCTCCATGTTTGTCGGGCATCACCTGATAAAGGGGCAATCACATCAGCTCAGTTCAGATCAAAATCATCAAGCTGAATCAAGTCAGATAAACCCTACCAAACATAACACATTCAGATCAAAATCATCAAACTGAATCAAGTCAGATAAACCCTACCAAACATAACACATTCAGATCAAAATCATCAAACTGAATCAAGTCAGATAAACCCTACCAAACATAACACATTCAGATCAAAATCATCAAACTGAATCAAGTCAGATAAACCCTACCAAACATAACACATTCAGATCAAAATCATCAAACTGAATCCAGTCAGATAAACCCTACCAAACATAACACATTCAGATCAAAATCATCAAACTGAATCCAGTCAGATAAACCCTACCAAACATAACACATTCAGATCAAAATCATCAAACTGAATCAAGTCAGATAAACCCTACCAAACATAACACATTCAGATCAAAATCATCAAACTGAATCAAGTCAGATAAACCCTACCAAACATAACACATTCAGATCAAAATCATCAAACTGAATCAAGTCAGATAAACCCTACCAAACATAACACATTCAGATCAAAATCATCAAACTGAATCAAGTCAGATAAACCCTACCAAACATAACACATTCAGATCAAAATCATCAAACTGAATCAAGTCAGATAAATCCTACCAAACATTACACATTCAGATCAAAATCATCAAATCACAGATAAGCCCTACCAAACATAACACATTCACATCAAAATCATCAAATCACAGATAAACCCTACCAAACATAACACATTCAGTTCAAAATCATCAAATCACAAATAAACCCTACCAAATATAACACATTCAGATCAAACTCATCTAACTAAATCAAGTCACAAGTGCTCCCTATTTCCACCCCATAAACAATCCCAATGCCTCTCCCCCCTCACACACACACTGTTCCCTGCTCCTCCCCCCTCACACACACAGTTCCCAGCCTTCCCTCCCCCCTCACACACACACTGTTCCCAGCCTTCCCTCACCCCTCACACACACACTGTTCCCAGCCTTCCCTCACCCCTCACACACACACACACAGTTCCCAGCCTTCCCTCCTCCCTCACACACACACTGTTCCCAGCCTTCCCTCCCCCCTCACACACACACTGTTCCCAGCCTTCCCTCCTCCCTCACACACACACACTGTTCCCAGCCTTCCCTCCCCCCTCACACACACACTGTTCCCAGCCTTCCCTCACCCCTCACACACACACTGTTCCCAGCCTTCCCTCACCCCTCACACACACACACACTGTTCCCTATCTCCACCCCTTCCCCCACTGTCTCCCCTCCCCCCTCACACACACACACACACTGTTCCCAGCCTTCCCTCCCCCCTCACACACACACACACTGTTCCCTATCTCCACCCCTTCCCCCATTACCTCCCCTCCCACCTCACACACACACACACACACACACTGTTCCCTGTCTCCACCCCTTCCCCCATTACCTCCCCTCCCCCCTCACACACACACTGTTCCCTGTCTCCACCCCTTCCCCCATTACCTCCCCTCCCCCCTCACACACACACTGTTCCCTATCTCCACCCCTTCCCCCACTGTCTCCCCTCCCCCCTTCATACACACACACACACACTGTTCCCTGCCTCCCCTCCCCCCTCACACACACACACACACACAGAAACGGGGAAAGGACTCACGACAACAGCGACAGCAATATCGGCACACTGCTGTCACACATCTCCCGCTTGCTGCAGCAAAGTTTGACACGTAAAGACCAACGGCTGCACACAGATATATTTGATACTGTGACTGTAATGTGAACACACACACACACACACACACACAACACACACACATACAAACCTTTTACCATTCCCACCCCACTTCCACTTTCCCCATTATCATCCCCATCATCATCATTTTAGAAAAAAATATTCTTCTTCTTCTTGTTGTTTTCTTTTAGAAATATAGTTGTTTGCTTGTCTTTCTTTCTTTCATCCACTGTCTTCGTTCTGGCAAAATATATAAACATGTTCTATAGACATTACAACTTCCGTTGCTCTTTAACTCTTTTGCTGCCACAGGTTACTTTTGTTGACTAAACAGTGCGTCACCATAGGTGACTTTACTCGACATCATGGGGTTATGTTAAAAGGACCATTTATCACATTGTAACAAAGTCTTATAGCGGCAGCCAGTTTCCCACACAACAGAACAATGACTAACTTTTGCCTCCTGATCAAGTTTCCCACACAACAGAACAATGACTAACTGTTGCCTCCTGATCAAGTTTCCCACACAACAGAACAATGACTAACTGTTGCCTCCTGATCAAGTTTCCCACACAACAGAACAATGACTAACTGTTGCCTCCGGTTCAAGTTTCCCACACAACAGAACAATGACTAACTGTTGCCTCCGGTTCAAGTTTCCCACACAACAGAACAATGACTAACGTTTGCCTCCGGATCAAGTTTCCCACACAACAGAACAATGACTAACTCTTGCCTCCGGATCAAGTTTCTCACACAACAGAACAATGACTAACTCTTGCCTCCGGATCAAGTTTCTCACACAACAGAACAATGACTAACTCTTGCCTCCGGATCAAGTTTCTCACACAACAGAACAATGACTAACTCTTGCCTCCGGATCAAGTTTCTCACACAACAGAACAATGACTAACTTTTGCCTCCGGATCAAGTTTCTCACACAACAGAACAATGACTAACTCTTGCCTCCGGATCAAGTTTCTCACACAACAGAACAATGACTAACTTTTGCCTCCGGATCAAGTTTCCCACACAACAGAACAATGACTAACTGTTGCCTCCGGATCAAGTTTCCCACACAACAGAACAATGACTAACTTTTGCCTCCGGATCAAGTTTCCCACACAACAGAACAATGACTAACTTTTGCCTCCGGATCAAGTTTCCCACACAACAGAACAATGACTAACTGTTGCCTCCGGATCAAGTTTCCCACACAACAGAACAATGACTAACTTTTGCCTCCGGATCAAGTTTGAAGTGATCAAGTCCACTGTGTTGTTTTCACAGGAGCCCAAGCCCGTGACCGAGAGGGTTGTGTGTTTGGGAGCATTTTTGACATAGATACTTGGTGGTGAAAGAGTTAAACAAAATCTTATTTGTAGTAAACAAAATAATGAGGCCAGGAGATTAAATGATTAACAAATAGTAAAGAGTAGTAACTCTCTCCATTCACAAGGTACACAACTTCAAGTCAGTGCTGCTTACGCTACCGATTCAGCTAGCACACAGGTAAATAAAAGGTACATTGGAACAAACCCAGACACTTCCTAAAAAGGAAGCGCCGGGCCTGTCATTATACCGATCATTTAACATGTGCACACAGCAGCAAAGACAGAAGAAATGTGCAAACACTAATTAGCTTTTATTCAAGACTGGCATAGCCTCTTTAATCCTGAACAATACAGAACAAACAGTCTTGAATAAAATGCCAGTCTTGAATAAAAGCTAATTTGTGTTTGCATATTTCTTCTGTCATTGCTGCTGTGTGCACATGTCAAATGATCAGTATAAGGACAGGCCCAGCTGGTGCTTCCTTTTTTAGGAAGTGTCTGGGTTTGTTCCAATGTACCTTTTATTTACCTGTGTGCTAGCTGAATCGGTAGCGTAAGCAGCACTGACTTGAAGTTGTGTACCTTGTGAATGGAGAGAGTACTACTCTTTACTACTTATTTGTAGTGTTGTTGATGCTCCTTCAATATCTTTTTCTTTCTTTCTCCCTTTCTTTCTTTCATCCACTGTCTTCATTTTCACACAACATAAAAACATTCTACCAATATCATCCTTTTTGTCGTTTTTTTTTGTTTCAGAAAATCTTCTTATTAATGCTATTGGTGTTCCTTCAATATAGTTTTCTTTCTTTCTTTCACCTTTGAAAAACGAGTCATTTTTTTTTCAATTTTGATGTGTAACACAATTTATTTCACACTTTAGATCATTACACTTTTTTTGTTGTTCTTTGTCAGTATAGCTCACTTTCTATTTCTCCTCAGCTTTTTTTCTTTCTTTGCTTTTCGTGAGCCTGTGAAAAGGCATCTGCGGTTTACTTGGGGATGAAACAAAAAATATCTGGTGATTTCTTTGTTCCTAACTTTCCTCCTTTTCAGAGACACTGATGCATTTCAATTATTATTCCCTTGAAGTCATTCATTTCCACTTTTGTACTGAGGAGAAGAAAAAAAAAAGAAGAGAAATCTGCCTAAAGATTTCTTCTATGGTGTCAGATTAAAAAAAAAAAAAAAAAAAAAAAAAAAAAATTTATATGAAAGGTTTGAAAACAAGTTGCAAGAATGGTCTAAGGGAAAGAACACCATATACAAGGAAGTCACACACTTAAGCTAGAGTCAACTCCCTTTATCAGGACAGGTTTTCTAACCCCAACCAAAATTTCTATTTAACCCTTTCATCGCCAGAGGTGCAGAGCTAGCTCACTGTACAAACCAGCTGAGCAGCAGTACACTTCTGTCTAAACCAGCTGTACAGGAGAGGAAAAACTGTGTCACCACCAACCCACTTTATACTGCCACAACTTCGCTCTTACACATTCAATCTTCACCATTCATAGCTCATTTTAAAGGGCAAAGAATGCAAATTATGATAAGCATTTTCATTTGTATGAACACATTGACTGAAATTTGAAATCAGTTGATGAAAACGAAAAAGTATGTACTTTTGAGTAGTTTTCACATATTCTTAGTTGTTTCAAACATAAAAAATGCACTATTTCAAGTGAAAAATGAACACACAGACCAGGAAATACAACTGGAAACATAGGCATTACACAATGTAATCAAATGTGCACTCACCTATGTGCAGATACGAGAAGAACACACACACACACACACACATTAGGGAAAACACCAACACCACACACACTCACTGTATGCTGCAAAACTGGAAGGTTTCATGGTTCCTTTCACAAATGTCTTTGTACATTATTATATGTCTTTGTGTCACTTGTTAATCATTCTTGACTGGTCTGGTGAATTCACTGTGACTGTCAGCAGACGAATTATCATCTAAAATCATTTGCAATGCCGCTGTGGTGTTGTAAACACCCTTCCGTTTGTTTCCTGAAGTGCTGGCCAAGCTTCGACTGGAGAAATCTGCTAAATGAATTTGGAAATATTTGACAACATGCGTCAACTTGCAACTCAAACGTAGAATAGACGTTCCGGAAACACGCGGTGAACATTTCGAACTTGTGTGGTTTCATGAAAAAAAGAACAAGTGAGGTTGGTAACTCTAGTGTACAAGTCGCCAGTCGGCGCTGAGCGTACAAGTTGCCGATCGGCATCTGAAGCGTTCAACTAGGAAGTCGCTGATTGGCGTCTGAACTGTCAAAAGGGTTTATTTCATATTGCGTCTATAGCTAAATGAAAAAAAAGCCCCCAAAACAAAACAAAAAACCAAACAAAAACAAAACAAAACAGCACAACATTAAGACAAAAAAGAATGCCGGTGTTTTTTGTATTTTTTTCATATCAAAATCTATGATCACGAAAGGCACCTTGTAATTATCAATTCTATTATTTTCATTCACACACACACACACACACACATTTATGAAGTTGACGTGGTGACGGCAGGGCAGATGGCTCATCGTGGCGGGACACAGGCACATGACGATCGTGACGCTCTCTGCCAGCTGTTGTTCGGATTCTAGTTCTCACGCCTTTTTTCTGGGAAATGGACACTGCTTGTCCTGCAACAGTGCCAGAAACCAGCTTTCATTATGTCATCAATGTATCACTGTCATCATCATTATCATCATTGTTGTGGTGGTGGCTGTGCTTACCAGTATTTGTTTTTATTATATATTATTTTTTCATTATTATTATTATCATTAATAACATTATATCATTATTATTGTTGTTCTTGTTGTGTTGAATGTTTGACTGTAACCCTTTATCTAAATTCAGGGAAATTGCTACAAATTGTTGTGTACTGGGTAATTCTACCAGAAACAATATTTCATTATTCATTCTACAGTCAATGTATCATTATCATTAGGGGGTGTGCATGCTGGGTATGTTCTTGTTTCCATAACCCACCAAACACTGACATGGATTACAGGATTTTTAACATACATATCTGATCTTCTGCTTGTGTATACACACGGAAGGTGTTCAGGCACTAACAGGTCTGCACAAAGGTTGACCTGAGAGTGAGAGATCAGAAAAATCTCCACCAGGCACCATTACCGAGATTCATGCACCGTTTAACAGTAAGCATATATATATCCCCATTACATGTTACACCCAAACACACACACAGATCCATTCTGTTTTGCACCGATAAAATAATAACAGCACATGTGCAAATGAAAAGTACAATCTTCAGAAACTGGGAACTGGTACAAAATGGCAGCTCTGCCTTGGTCATCAAGGTGTTTGCTCTGCCTTGGTCATCAAGGTGTTTTGCTCACCTCTCTGTTGTGCATACACTCAAACACTACGCTAAGCATAGTGGAAAGACACAAACTGATGTGGACTTACTACTACCTCTTCTTCATTTGTGGGCTGCAACTCCTACATTCACTCATATGTAAACGAGTGGGCTTTATATGCATGTCCATTTTTTACCCCGCCATGCTGGCAGCAATACTCCGTTTTCAGGGGGCACTTTCACTTCACAATTCTATAGGTTTTAACTACTGACACAACATCATACTTGTCTGTTGACGCGTGTTGCCCCCACTGCCTTCCGACCCAGTGAAGAGACGCAGGACCTTCTCCACTGGCAGTCGGCACTGGGGGCAGGTCTTGCTGTGACCCTTCATCCAGTCATGGATGCAGGCCAAACAAAACGTGTGTCCGCAGGGAACGCACGCGCCCTGTACCTGCCGGCTTTTCTCCTCCAGGCAGATACTGCAGTGAGCATCGTCCGTGTCAGCATCCATTTTGCTCAGCTCTTAGCCTTTGGTTTCAGTTTTCTGGAGCTGAAAATCAAACAGGAACATCATCGCTGATTCAGAGAGTTTTATTGAAATAATCTGTCATGAGTTTTGCCTCCCAAAGTCCAACCCCTCGTCCTCGCCGTGGGAGGTGGAAACAGGTAATGCTGGCCAACGGGGCACTGTTGAAGCTGTGACTGGCTTAGCAGGCTGACAGTGGATAAAAATTGCTCGAGACAATAAAAGGAGATACAAACAGACTGATCAAAGCGGAGACAGACAACTGAATCTCCCCGCGATGCCCACCAGTACAAGCGGAAGGAAAAAGACAAAAGAAAAAGAAGAGTTTTGTTGACATTATTTGGTTAATTTGGGTGAGTCAGTCACAATGTCATCATGCAGTTCATGTGTCAAGGATCTGATCAGTCAATCTGTGACATCAATCAGTCAAGATACAATACTTTGTTATAAATCTCTAAAGATCAATTGTTTCAAGACACATTTCATGACAAACAACTGAAAAAGGTGATTAATGCATCAGCTCCAAATGTATAACAACAAAAAATCTAACAATGCTCCCACACTCCAACCAGAATGCTATAAATTCATTGTAACTAACCCAGCAATGGTCATTTAACACATGTCATGCTATGTCCAGTGATCTAGACTGCATTGAAGTAAAACAGAAACAATGGAAAGTAAACAGATTTTATACTACACACACACACACATACAGAGAGAGAGAGAGAGACAGACAGACAAAGACAGACAGAGAGACAGACAGACAGAGACAGAGAGAATAAAATGCATAATATACAATGCAAACATTACCAATAAAAAGTCAGCCAACCAGTTACCGGACAGCCGCTGACTCTATCTACCAATTAAAAAAACCATCTTTCCAATACCCAAAATGTTTATTACAAAGTCAAGAGCAAAGCAATGCTGTAACACATGCTACCAACATCTGCTTCATTCACCACACATGTGACACAGTCTACTTCACATTAACAGTCACAAAATATGCTGTAACACATGATACCAACATCTGCTTCATTCACCACACATGTGACACAGTCTACTTACATTAACAGTCACTAAATATGCTGTAACACATGCTACCAACATCTGCTTCATTCACCACACATGTGACACAGTCTACTTCACATTAACAGTCACAAAATATGCTGTAACACATGCTACCAACATCTGCTTCATTCACCACACATGTGACACAGTCTACTTGACATTAACAGTCACAAAATATAACTCTGTAAGTATCAAACATAGCTAAAGTCTGTGTGACACAACCTCAAATTTGTGAAGAAAAATGAAATGAATACACATATACATTTTGAAAAAGAAAATTGCTAACTGATCAAGATGTGTGACTCACTAACTGCTTATTCATTGAAATCATTTGTAGACCCTTTATAATTTTACATCAACAAGTTGTAGTTCGTGTAGGTTCATTCAAACAGTTGAGTACACATAGAAAATGAACACATCTTGATTGAAGAAATAACAACAACAACAACAACAACAAAACAAAAAAACAACAACCAACAACAACAACAAAAGAGCAAACTATGCATTAAATTTATACACACAAGTAGTTTAAATTATGAATTTTACATTTTCTTCTTTTTTTTTCCCTTGAAATAAATATTCTTCCAAAAGATTACAACATATTTTGTTGTCCTGTACAATGAAAGGATTCTTCTTTTTTGTTTGTGGACCACAACTCCCATGCTCCCTTGTATGTACAAGAGTGGGCTTTTAAATGTATGATGGTTTTTACCCCACTATGCAGGCAGACATACTCCATTTTCAGGGGCAATGAATGGTTAAATTCCATTCAAGAATCCACCCTATCTACTGATTCAGCCAAGAGTCAGTCAAGCACGCCATGCACCAATCAGCCTAAGTCAACCAGCCACAATGGCACAAACTTTAAATAATGAATGACAGGTGTGGCATCAGAACAAACAACTGTGTGCCCACTCATGGCACCTGCATGGTGCTAGAGATTTCCCCATCTTCCAGGTCTGTACAATGTAGACCTGCTAATGCCTTATCCCCTTTGTACATGTATACACAGGCACAAGATCAAATACGCACATTATATATATATATATATATATATATTTCCATTAATTCATGTCAGCATTTGATGGGTTATGGAAACGAGAACATACTCAGCATGTGCACCCCTGAAAAGAGATTTTTGCTTCCTACATGTCAGGGTCAACATGGTCAGGCACTTGAAAGTCCACTTGTGCATTAACATGTGTCACTGTGTGTGTGTGTGTGTGTGTGTGTGTTTCCCTGTGGGATGCTGATGGCTCTTTCAATTCTGTGCAAGGAATTTCCTCTTTTCTATTGGTCTCATTATTTCTGCCTTTTTTTCTTCCTTCACTATTGTCTGCTTTTTCTACCTTCCTAGTTCCATTCCCCTTTCTTTTTTCAAGGAAGCATCAAGTATTCAGTGGTGAGACTGTAAACACTGGGATGGGCACTTGCTGTCCATTCTGCATTCTGCAGTGTTAGTGACTTGTCTATCATGGCCCTTTTTTTTATGTGTCGTCTGCTTTTTCAGTGTGTGCCAAACTGTGATCCGCTCTTTCCCACCCACCAAATCATGCAGAACAAAAATCATGGCGGTTTCGGTTACCCTGTGTCGATTTTTGTTCATGATGTGGGTCATTTCGCGTCGTTTTGCGCCAAAGTCGTGATCAGAAGGGTGGGTTACTCGTCACGTGCCCTCCCTCACAAACAGGAAACGTAGACATAAACACAACGATATGGAAACACCGAAAAGAGAACGACACAGACATCGCTGATTTCTGAGAAGTTCGAAGTTGTACTTTGCCAAAAGCTTGAGAATCTCTGCAGCCTTACCTCAAAGTATTGAATGAACCAAATCCATCACGAATAATATTTATCAGACAAGAGAGGTGCTATCACGTTCTATAACTTCTCAGAGCTGTTCAAAACTTCCACAAGTGTATTTATCGCGCATGTCAATTCTGCTGTTTGCAGTTTCGGTTTTTCGAAAAAGGAGCACAGCTGCTATTTTTAGAACAGTGGCTTTGACCGCACACACGTCTTACACCAGTGCAAGGTTTTGTCATAAGAAATGATACTGTTTTCTTCTTCTTCTTTCTTTCTTTAAACATCCACCATCATCATTTTGATGGTTCTGATGTGTATACTGTTGGTAGGTTACATCAAATCGATGCTTTTTGTTCTTTTGTTTCTTTTTTTTTCCCCCACACAGAAATTGTCATTAGAATGGTTTTCATTGCTTTCCTGAGTCAAAATGTTTCAGAGTGGAAACATTAATTCAGTCTGAAAGTCCGAAAGTCCAATGTCTCTTATCTTGGTTGTCCTTTGATGCAGACGTGCTGAATTTCAGAGAAACCGAACTTCACATTGTGTTGAGCTGCTCTGCTTTGAATGACCTTAGATATAAGTTGATTCCACAAAAGTATTATATACACCCTACTTTATTTCGACTTGCCATGCTTAATTCATCAACGAAATTATTATATAGCAGTTTGCTGTTTATATATATTATGCTGTTTAGTTTCGCAGTGTATTATGTAGTTAATTATTACCAGTTGTGCATTATCCATTTCTGTAGATTATCATTTGCAGCGGTTTATCATTTACTTTTGCAATTTGTAAGATTTAGATTTTGAATGTTGGTTCACTGTACCCCCTTCATGAGGGGCCATGGCCTTTATTGAATAAACTATCCGTATCTGTATCTTTATCTCTCCATATTGTTATAGTGTGCCAGCAGTGTCACCCCCCACCACCTGCACTCTGTCCCCCTTCCCTCCCCATCCCTTCGCCCCCCCCCCCCCACCCCTTCTTCTTATCTCCCTTCCCACTCCGTCCAAAGTCCAGTCTTTGAGGTCGCGCCAACACCCGCGCCACCCTCCCTCCTTCCACCCTCCCTCACCCCCACTCCCTAGTCGGCCCTCTTTGGTCTCTTTGGTCAGGGACGCCGCGTCACCCGCCCCAGCTGTAGGAACACGTGCAGTTAAGTGATGTCTGCCACAATCCCCGTGTTCGAAACAGACGAGCACGGCATGTCGGAACATCCCGTGTGGTGGCCTGTCTTTCAAGTCGTTCCTCAACTCCCCGTTCACAAACATGGCTGAGGTAGATGGCGGGACTTCAGAATGTAAGCTAGGAAGAATTTATGCTAATGTGAACTTTGATCATGCCGGCTAACATGCCGAGAGTTGTATTGTCCTGTCTTCCCAATCTCTTTGTGATGTAAACGGGTGAACCTGTCGTCACAGAATGTTGTAGAAACAAGTGGGTTGAATTGTAGCGAATCAGATCAATCTGCTGAATTGGACGAATTGGGATCAAGCAGTGAATCTGTCAGTCATTCACATAGCGTCACTAGGACAAGCAAAGATTGGTTATTTCAGTTCAACTAGTTGGGGGAGTGAGTGTTGTAGCTTGCACAGTATGTTATGGGAAGGGATAAAACCAGTCAGCACAGCCAGTTCTTAGCAGTCTCCCAGAAGAACTGAACACTGACACAGGCTGACTGACTGATCGGTGATGTGAAGTGCAGGGAAATCCCTGTTGGGCTGTGAGTACACAACTTGTAATGGTTTTATGCTATGTTGATAACTTAGTTTTGTTGGGAACAATGTTTTGTGTCAGTGAACAGCCAGTTTAAGTTGATCTTGTGGCTTGTGGAAAGAAAAGGGGTTAATGTGTGAAAGCTACCCACTGAGAGAAGTACTGGCCTAAATCTTTTGAGTCCCCCCCATCCTCCGCACCCCCCCCACCCCCCCACCCCCCTTCTATTTGGTTACAGATATCTTGTTCTGTATTTTTGATGTATTACTTACTTGTTTTGTATGTAATAGGTGGTGTTGGTTCAGTGTGAACTGAACAGATCTATAGGATAATACATTGTCAGTGTGTGCTGAGGGTTTTTCATGTGTGTGTGTGTTTGTGTGTGTGTGTGTGTGTGTGTGTGTGTGTGTGTGTGTGTGCGCACATGGGGGTAACAGCAAGTGTTGTGGAACACGTTTGATTTGTTGGTTGTTGTGGTAACATGTTTAGGAGTTGTACTTGTGTCAGTGGTATACCTTGTGAAGACAAAGAGATTTGTTTGGTAATGGTAACACACAGTTTAATTGAATGATGGGTAACATGAGTTGGAACACAGGGTTGTATTGGTCAGTGATATGTTTTGTACACAGTATGGTAATTGGTATGTCACTGCTGGTGGCAGGTAAGCTTGATGAAGCTTGTATTTCCTCACATAGATCTATGTGTGAGAGGAGTGCATACTGGTGGACATGTGATGAAAGGTGCTGAGAGGGTATAGGTCTTTTATGTCAGTGATGTCCAGATATTTGAGATTTTATCTGACCTGGGTTTTGGTTGTGTGTTTGTGTTCCAGGTGTGCTGCTTTAGGAGTAGGGTGAACTGCTTAGTGTGTGTGCTGTATTGTAAAGTAAACACTCTATAAAAACCACACCATGTGGCCCTGCTATTGATGTGAGGAGAGAGTGAGTGAGTACATCAATTAGTCGATCCTATATCCCCCTGTCTGCTCCCCTCTCTCTCTCTTGGAACCGAACCAACCAACACCCTTTCTCTTTTACAATATATATATATATATATATATATATATATATATAGACTCGTATATATATATATATATATATATATATATATATATATATAGAGAGAGAGAGAGAGAGAGAGAGAGAGAGATGTCATAATTGCCCTTATTATACTGCAGGCAGATGACAAACGAAGCTACAAAATTCAAGAGACAAAAATCTTCTTCCTCGTCTCTGGTCATTCAAAATACAACGTGACCTAACACTTTTCAGGGTGAGCAACATGGGAGAATTACCACTGACTGAAATGGTGCAGATGAAGGGGCATTAAAAACAAGACAAACAAACAAAAAACCAAAACAAAGAAACAAACAAACAAAAAAGCAGTAATTTCTTTTCATGGAACTTGAACATTCCCTTTTCATGATGATGCTGAACTTCCTTGCAGGTCCTTGTCACTGGCTGCAGAGAATGATTGATTCCCTCTACGTGTTGTTAAGTTATTCGAAACACAGGGTTTTGAAACATATCTCACACACGTTATTCCAAACGTCGGGCAGTGGTGACGTGTTTGCGAGGCGGGCAGTCCACCCTGACATTACCATTGTTACAGCTTGTGTCCAGCTGTACCCCTGTATCTGTGTCTACCACCTCCTCTCTCTCTCCCTCTTTCCCCACTCTGGTTTTTTGTGTGTTTTTGTTGTTGTTGTTTTTCTGCCCCATCATCTGCCCCGTTTCACGGTGGCATTACTCCCACGCCGCTCATTCCGAGTCACCCATAAACGGCCACACCCCGGTTCGTCCATCACATTCCTAGTGTCGGCAGTCCGCAGGGAACCATCGATGTTAGGTCGCCAGGAGGCCACACGCCAGAGGAGGCCCTGCACTGCTGCTGAGTCACTTCGTCTATTTGACTTACTTAGGACACCACCTACTAAGCCCCCTACTGACGACAATAATGGCTTAGTCGCGGAGCCAGACTGAGTGAGCGTCAGTCCCTCCCAGAGTGGAGACCGCCACCACGTCCCTCCCACGGCAGTCCCCCATGAATCCGCCGACACTGAAGACCTTGAGAAGACTCACCCCAAGCACTGTTACCCCACTCTTTGTCCCTCTGTCTGTCTGTCTGTCTCTCTCTCTCTCTCTCTCTCTATATATATATATATATATATATGTATATATAATGAATATATATATATTGGAGGGGGAGGAGGTCAATCTATCTGCTAACCTAAGTACATGCCAACCTACCAATACAAGTACTAACTTCCTCGCTACCTGCAAACATATACACTTACTATCCGTCTGTCTGTCTCACTGTTTGTCAGTGCATCAACTTACTTTTCTACCTCCCAATGTACATAGTTCTGTCTATGAATCCATCTGTCTGTCTGTCCATTTGCTTATATTATCTAATTAGTCATTGATTCATCCAGTCGTTCATTTATTTATTCATTTTTTGTTTACTTGACAAGGAAGTCGTGATTTAAACACACCCAGCAGTTTCTCTTCTTGCAGTCGCTGTCGTCGATGTGAGGCCACATTCCACATGTACAGTACAGGGTTCAGAGAAGAGCTGAGTGGTAACACGAACACAACTAGACTGTCACGTATCTTCACTGACACAGCAGCACTGTGCAAAGTCATCACTGTAACCAGACCAAGAGAGAACCAGAAAACAGCTTCCTCTACAGCCACGTTTCCCATCAGCTGGGCAGAATAATACACAGATCTGTTTATGGCATCAAGTCCAATCAGGTATTTTGATGACCGTTTGTAAATGACAGCTTGACATGTCACGATCATTACGCTCAAAGTGAAGTTGAATATGGCGATCACTGTGAACCACCTGAACTCCTGACTGGACGTGTAGTGAACAAATAAAGCCAGACGACACAGACCCGACTGGCTGTTGAGGCCCCAGTGTGACAACGCTGGAACGAAAGGTATCAGGGACAAGGAGAGTCCAAGGAGCCAGGTCACTGCACAGGTCAAGGCTGTGAACTGTGTTCTGAATCTCCACGAGCTGACAGGAGCACAAGCCGCCATGGTGTGACCCAGTGTGAGAAACCAGATGGTCAGCATGGACAGCTGACTGGACAGAATGCAGAGAAACCCTGCCACTTGACAAGTCACACTGCTGGTCCATGCTTTTTCCTGCAAAACGTATCTTCCTTTGAAAACTTCATTAGCCACGATAGTTATACCGCCATTGATTCCCATACACACACTGGCAAATAGCAAGTGGGCAACAAATGTGATAAAGCAGCTTCCAAGCTCTTTCCTGGCTGCATATAGAGCCACGTAGCAAACAAAGCTTCCCAGAACAGCTGAAGTGCATATCAGCCAAAAGAAGAACTCCAGCACTGTGGTTGGTATTAGTGCTGTGCACGAGAACAGCACTGGGCTAGGTGCTGAGCATTTTATCTCTGTCAACAGACTTGGCAGTAAATCATCACAGCACAGTCTATAATTTGACGCAAAAATTATTTTTAATGCATTCAGTCCTTCCCATAAGTCAAATGGAAAATCATTGATGGCGTTCCCTTGAAGGTCAATTTTGGTCAGTTTTGGTATGCAATGAAAGCCTGCACGTCCAATTGTTTTGGTGTCAGTAAAAGACAGATTCACTTCATTTACAAGTGGCAAATATATGGATAAATCTTGATCAAGTATCTCTATATGTGTTCTTGATAAATCAATACCTCTAAGGGTATGATGCACACCTTTTAAGGAATGTCTTGTTGGTCTAACAGGATTACTTCTTAAGCTCAGAAATATTAAATTCGGTAGTTCTAGGAAAATGACCATATTTAGAGATGTCAAATTGTTATGTTGAAGATCAATGACTTGCAAGTTCGGAAGCGTCATTGTGGAGATATTAGTTATTGAACAGTGACCCAGCTTCAGGTACACAAGACAGGGATTGGCGATGAAGTCAGACGGCACCATTCCTGAGCCTGTAGCGTCCACGTAGCGAAGCTGAGGGAAGAGAAAGGAAGAGAAATGTTCACGACACAAAAAGGAGTGACCGTGACACAGGCAGCTCTTGGGACAACTCCTGTCACACATCAGTTCATCATCCCGCTGTGGGCACTGACCCCAGCCATCACACATATGATCTGCATGGACACACACTGTGGATGCCTTACAACGGTAGAAACCTGGGCAGGTCACTCTCTCACAGTTCTCTTCATCTTCTCCATAGATGCAGTCAGAAAATCCATTGCACCGAGTATACACAGGGAGACAATACATCCAGCTGCTTGTACAGCCGTAGTGAGTATGGGGACATGGCTCCTCAGCTTGCATTGAATGCTGGGTAAAGTAACCACTACCGTCAAGACTGACAACTAACCGATGCTTTCTGCCTTCTGTGTTCTGACTGCTATAGACACTGTCTGTCAAACAGCTGGTTTCGTCAGAGTCGTCCACACAGTCTGAGTGGTCATTGCATCGCTGGCTGTGCATCACACACTGACCGTTGGAACACTGAAACCCGTCACATGAGGGATGGTTACAGAATGACTCATCACTGTTGTCTGGACAATCCTGTCTGAAGTCACACACCAAAGTGTCGTGGACGACAGTGTTGCCGTCATCACATCTAAACGCAGCATCCGTGGAAACGGTTCTTTCTCCAGGAACAATCGTCACAGTGGTCAGATTAGTCTCGGCAAAGACAAAGCAATGCTGTTTAACCCTTGTTCCCCCACAGTGCCTGTTGCGATCACACAACAAAAATGAACGTGTCATGTGACCTTCTGGACAAACAAACACGTTCTGTCGTGTTTGGTGAAAAACGAGCTGAGATGAATCCAAATAACTGAACTTGATTAGTGCTGGAATGCCCATTCTAAATGCTGTTTTTTGTTCACAAAATGCATCTATCGTATTTGTATCGTCCAGCATATTCGTTTGTATAAGCTCCATGGATTCCAGCCCCATAGCATAGACAGTTCGTGAAGGATGGTACGGTGTGTTCAACGTGAAGTGGTCCAAGTCGTATACCATAGTATCGTCAGACCATTTACGGAATTTACTGTAGAAGAAAGGACACCTGTACCAACCTGAAATGTAAGCAACAAACGTTTCAAATTTATTGAATCTTTGGAAAAGGCGCAGAGAGTCATTTTGTTCTTTTCTTGTCTTTACTGAAGCTAATGCGGCACCCATTTTCTGACATCGCATCTCTGCTAGTTGAAACGGAGTCCATCCATCCAGCCTCACTAGTTGGAAGCACTTTTCATGGGAAGCCACTAGACCCTGGCAGTCAGCACTGCTGAAGGGACAGTGCTCTGTTTCATCCTGTCCATCTTCACACTCTGGCTTCAGGTTACAGTGCAGGTGGTACTGAAATGCAGAATAGTGATCCACAGAGCAATTGAACACATAGTTGGGTAACTTCGGGGGTTCATTGCTTTTGGAAAGAAAAGAATACAATAGTATCAAAACAGGGTCTGCTCTTTGCCATGAAGAGGGACGTTTAATTTGAAGAAACGAGCTCGAAAATATCTGAGGTCTTGTGTCAAATGTATTACACAATCGCGAAGAAATGCGGCGAGTTGTGTTTGGTTTAATGTAGATCAGTTTTGTGCTCATACCATTACAATAGTTCGTGTTTGTTTGCCGAACACTGACCATGATGATCCACCCAGTGGGTGCTGTCACCTCTTCATGCAGCACAGGGTCCCCCTGTGCATAAGGCAATGTAAAATATCCACATTGTTTGTGCAAGTGTCTTATAAAAGTGTGTTTTTTTACGGCATCGACACTGTTTATAACTGCGGGACTGTTGAAGTTATGTATAAGCATGTGGTTCGTACTCGACTCAAAAAATATTTCACGTACAGAATGAAAATTGCATTTCAGCTGTGCCCAAGGATCATCTTGACTGAATTTCCTTTTGTTGTATAAAGCCATTCTCCAGAATCTGGAACCACACCAATATCCCATCCGTTGAACGTGAGCACGGACATACATACCCTGGGGTACCAGCACGTGCAGCAGACAGAAAGGGGTGGAGCCATCACACACCCCATACACCAGTCCCTGGTGTGCTGGGAACTGTGGCAGGTCAGTGGCACACCTTGACACGTTGACATGAAGGACTGTGCTGTTGGTGGTGGTCTGGTTTCTCAGGTATTCCGCACCTGCACAGACTTCCTCCAGGTGGGGTGGATGGGCAGTGGTGACAGCGGTGATGGCAGAGGTCTTCGCACTGAACAACATCAACCGACAGACCCACAGGAAGAACAACGAGTCACCTCGTCTGCTGGGTCGTGGAACTGACGTCACATCCGTCATGGTTCTTCCTCACACCTTTTCCTTGTTTCTTCGCTTCACATCACATAACCAAAATGACACTCTTTTAACACACGAACGCTTGCACTGGTAGATCAGCATCCTTTAAACTAATGAACACTATGTTTGCAAATTAGCACCCAATGTACAAATCAAATCTCAGTTATCAGTTTCATGAGATATGATAACCCAAATTCAAATATCATATTTCACACACACACACACACACACACACACACACACAAACACACACACACAGATTCAGCAGAGAGATTCCAAAAGAGCGTGGTGTCCAAGAGGGATGGTAAAGTCGAGCATGGCAGCGTAATTCTGAATGCGTTGAAATTTATGTAGTTTTTTCTTTCTTTCTTTTCAGTGAGACCAGCTAGGAGACAGTTACAATAGTCTAATCTAGACAGTATGAAAGAAACAGCGAGTTTATTGTCAGCAGCTGTGGAAAGGAAGGAGCGAAGTTTGCCCGACCTACATAACTAACAGAACAGAGAGCGGCATAAGTATCTGATAGATGAAACACTCTCTGCAAGTATCAAGGGTTCTATCACTCTGGGGAAATAGGTATGTCGCATCCAGATATGGACATGGGGACAGAGGTAACCTGGTTAATCTCTGATTTGGTACTGATGGCAATCAGTTCAGTCTTATCCTGATTCATCTTCAGCCTGTTATTGCTCTAACACCTTTGGCAAGAAAGGTAATTTAGAAACAGGACTGTAGATTTTCAAAAGTTGACGTTTTATAAAAGGTTTTTTTTTTGTTTTTTTTTACAAAAACAACAACAACAACAACAACAAAAAAACAACAACAACAAAAACAAAACAACAACAACAAAACAAAAACAGAAAAAGCTCAAAACTCTTATGCACAATGCCAGATGATAAGTGCTTAATAAAAATAGTGATACAGTAATCCATTGTTCTAAAAATAGATGGACAGCTCATTGGCCAGGGGGGCTGGAGCCAACTGGACGCCATACTGAGACTCGTATCCGGCTGTCAGTCCTTTGAGAAGTCGTCTGCTAACTGGTGGAAGTTTCTGAACTGTAACCGTTTATCTTTGATGAAATCGTGTTATGCTTGCCCCAGGACATGTAGCTTGATTGCTATCTGCCAATGGTTTATTTACCAAAGTTACTACAGGAAAACAGTGCAGTGACACGTAGCGCAAACTTGCTGTAGAGGCACACACAGGAATCTCAGCTTAACTAACGCCACGAGCAAGTGAAAGCTTGCCGTGAAGCAGTCATCGTAGCCAGCTGAGTGCTCGGCTACATGCATGAAGTTACCGCTTCGTGCTGTACTGACACGAATAGCAAAATGGCTGATTGAACACTTCCGTTGGCTTCAGTTAGCAAAGGGGCTCAAAGAAGACATGCGCTATCCACCTATTTTAGACCAGTGGGAGTAGTCTCATCCAAACAATCACATGGGACAGGAGCGTGGAATGGGTCAGGTCACATGATTTCTTTGGCATGTTCTGGGGCACTTTCTCACACAGTCCTCAGTTACAGGCTCAGACTCTGTGAACAAAGTACCAAAGAACTCAACAGCATCGATGGAGCTTGGTGAATCAGGGTCAACGCTGCTTTTGATCTGTTCGATGTTATCCATGAAGTGTTCATTAAACTTATCAGGAAGAGACTCTTGTGGACTATTTTTGGGATGCACAATATCACTGACTTTGCTCATCATTTGATCACGGAGACGGAAGAGCTCTCTAGAACTATCAGGGGCCGTATTAAAGACAAAATTCATTTTGCCTTCAGGCAAGTTACTTTTGACACGGTACGCGGTACGTACCCGTGGGTACAGTTTAACGCGAAGTTATCTTTGAATTCAAGACACGCGCGGTGCGCTCAGACAGCTAATCCACCATCTATGATTAAAGATCCCGGTGATTCCCGTCTGCACATGCTCTCAGTTTTACTTCTCACTGCACCAAAGTTCAGAGCACTGTTGATACAGTTAGTAAAACGCATGCTATCAGGAAAGCACGCCCGTTTTCCCTCAAAAACAATGCGACAAAAGGATCCGCCATATTTACCTCTGCTTCGTGGGCAGTCACCCTGGCAGGTAGTAAGGGTAGATTGCCTTCGGGTTTGTAGACCCGCGGGTACGCTTTTGTGTTCCTGATACTGGATATTGCTTACCCTCGGGCAGTTTGCCTTGCTTCAGGCAGATTACCTGCAAGTACACATTCACCTGCAGGCACGATGGTCTCTTGAATACAGCCCCAGGTGGACAGAAGAAAACACATGCACGAAGCACGAGAAAACACAATCCACAGGAAGGTCGGCAAGATGATGAAATCAGTGAGGTAAAACGGACAAGGTAAAAGGACGTGACCACAAAGACAGCCAAAAACAAGTGGAGCATGACCTTAGAGTCTGCTGGGCGAAGGGCTGCAACTCTCACGTGTTGTGGCCCACCATGTGAATATGATAGAAACCAGTTAATGATTATGATGATAATGATGATAACAACGATGACTGTTGTTGTTGGTGGTGGTGCTGTCATTGAAACTGATAGGGGGTTGGTCTAAAGAGGTAAATCACCTGACTAAAAATTGACGGTTTCGGGTTGGACTCATGTACACAGTTGGAATTTAAATCCCCCCCCCCCCCCCCCCCCCCGGGCTCCTCTTCAACACCTTATACACCTTGAATGTCTGGTGTGAGTGCTAGGGTTTCAGATAAAACTATATAAAAAAAATCTATAAAAAGAGCAAGTCCAGCGAGCAACCAACACATTGCATATCTAGAGAAACCTTAGCATAACCAACAGGACAGGTGGCTATGATGGAATTCTGTCGGGGGAAAAAACGAGATCCATTTTGATATGGCCAAGGGAGGCAAGCATTCACGCAATTGGGAATCAAAGTAGCGATGTATTGCCGTGATTTGCAGTCTCCTTGGAGAGCCCCGGAACTTTTTCAAACGATCCCTGCTGTGACCAGAAATTGCAAGAAAACAACAACAACAACAAAAGTCCCAAGATTAACAGCTGTAGAAAATTACGCTTCAGAAGCAGTAACAACAGCAACCACCACCACCACCACCACAACAACAACCAGAACCACAACAACAACAAACTATCCACAACAACAACGGCAACAACAATAACAGGTGAGGGGTGAAAGCAGTTTAAGAAAGGTAGTTCCTCACGTAGTGTGACGAGAACAGGATCTTAAGGTACAGCATTGTGACTGCTCTCTGCTGTACCTTCAGTTCCTGACCTCGTTTCTCAAGGTGTGTACACTGCCTTTTGTAGTCATCAAGGTGTGTGTGTGTGTGTGTGTGTGTGTGTGTGTGTGTGTGTGTGTGTGTAGGGTGTGTCCATAGGGGTGGTGTGTATGTGGTGAGCATGTGTGCGCGTGTTCGTGCGCGTGCGTATATGTGTGTGTATGTTTGTGCGTGTGTGTGTTACAAAGGTAGAAGTACATTTCAGTGTTTGATATATCTCCTTCATTGATGACATTTGAGGCAATCCATTAAATCACAATGATGAATGATGACTTCAATCTGATCCATGTTTGTTGATAAGACACAACTAGGATGAAAATAAATAAATCACACACACACACACACACACACACACACACACACACACACACACACACAGAGAGAGAGAGAGAGAGAGAGAGAGAGAGAGAGAGGTGAAATCACATTTTTTACAGGAACGAAAGTCATGCGCTCTCTGTCACACACACACACACACACACACACACACACACACTGTCTGTAGTTACATCGATGTGTTTGTGTGTGTAAACTTGGGAGAAGAGAGAGAGAGAGAGAGAGAGATCAAAAACTTGATTACTCCAGAATAAAGATTTTGAGAGAGAGAGAGAGAGAGAGAGAGAGAGAGAGAATGAATGAATGAATCTTTATTTTCCAACGGTGGAGAATTAGCACTTTGGCCGACTTACACATCTGCCGTTGTTCTAAGAGACACACAAACATGTACGCATATAAATGAGAGAGAGAGAGAGAGAGAGAGAGAGAGAGAGAGAGAGAGAGAGAGAGAGAGAGAGAGAGATGTCTATATAACATGATTCATCTGATGTGTGATGCAGACGGCTCTAGAATTTGTTGAGAACTGACATCACATAACTGCACTCGACACTTTATCGATTCCCACTCTGCCGGAGGGCATGACAAGACACGGTTGTCTTCACAGGAAGATTTCTCCGTTTGTTTGTTTAGTCCTTGATGATTGAGATTCTATTATTATTGCTTGGCGGAGATGGTTGTCAAAGTCTTCACTCATAAAGTCTTAAAGTATGGCAGAAGCGAAACTGGGTGACTTTGAATTCACAACTTACAGTGATTGTGAAAGGGTACACCAGTTCTGAAGGCAAACCAAGTTCTTTCTCTCTCTCTCTCTCTCTATATATATATATATATGTATGTATATATATATATATATATATATGTGTGTGTGTGTGTGTGTGTGTGTGTGTGTGTGTGTGCATGCACAAGTTCTTATATCGATATGCACATGTATATATAAAATATTCTACTGTATGTGTGTTTGTATACGACTTTCGATTTGTGTTTGATACTTATATATGTACTGAACTCGCCGATATTCCTTGTGACCCAAGTACACATGCTGATAAAGATTTGGGGAGAGCAGCCCAAATTTCACTCAGAGAAATCTGTTGTGACAATAAAGACTAATACAATAATACAATACAATATAGACAGACACAATAGCCGTGTGGTTAAAGCGTTGGACTTTCAATCTGAGGGTCCTGGGTTCGAATCTCGGTAACGGCGCCTGGTGGGTAAAGGGTGGAGATTTTTCCGATCTCCCAGGTCAACATATGTGCAGACCTGCATGTGCCTGAACCCCCTTCGTGTGTACACGCAAGCAGAGGATCAAAATTACGTTAAAGATCCTGTAATCCATGTCAACGTTCGGTGGGTTATGGAAGCAAAAACATACCCAGCGTGCACACCGCCGAAAACGGAGTATGGCTGCCTATATGGCGGGGTAAAAACGGTCACACAAGTAAAAGCCACTCGTGTGCATACGAGTGAACGTGGGCCAGAGTTGCCCCACGAACAAAGAAGAAGTTACGATACAAAAGACATTAGTTCAGTGTCTGACGGCAAGAATATCGCGCCAGTCACAGTGTCAGGATGGTTGATGCTCTCAACATCTCCTGTGCTGAGAACCTGAGAGAAAAATTCCAGTGAACTGATCTAGTGCCAGAGGCAACATAACAGTGGCCCTGCCAGTGAAACTGTTACAGGTCTCTGCACGGGCTTTACCGCTCGGCTATTGCGTCCGTCAAACCACGAAAGTAAGGACAAACTCCGAACGCGATGAGGGGGTCTGGGGCGTTCCTGTTCAGTGGAGCATGTGTGTATCTCCTGGACAAGAACTTTTTGTCAACATCAGGGTTAAGAGAGAACATCGACACTCCACCAAACGATCGGTACAAGGACAAGCCCGGCGCTTCCTTTTTTTGTTTGTTTGTTTGTTTGTTTTTTGTTTGTTTGTTTTGAGGAAGTGTCTGGGTTTGTTTCATTGTACCTTATATTTAACTGTGTGCTAGCTGAACCGGAAGCATAAGCAGCATTGACTTAAGCGTTGTGTACCTTGTGAATGGAGAGAGTTACCACTCTGTACAATTTGACACCGCGAAACCATCGCTGAACAGGGAAGAGTTGTGGTTCTTCACACACACTGAGCCAGCGAGGATCCATGCTGGAAGAGTGACAAAGTTCTAAACTGGCCGGCGGCACGTGTTCATCGCAATAACAAACACACCGCTACGACCAGTTTTGAAAACTGGAATGTGTACTTCAGACATTGACGACAAAGAACAGGGGAAAACATATATCCTGCAATTCACTGCTTGCTGGGCTGTGTTGTGCTTTGTTGTCACGCCTTCAGATGACTTTGAAAAAAAAAGAAGAAAGAAATGATACAAGATTAATTTTCCGAAAGTCAAAAATGCCACAACAGGACCACTTTACCCCAGTATCAGTATCAGTAGCTCAAGGAGGCGTTATTGCGTTCGGACAAATCCATATACGCTACACCACATCTGCCAAGCAGATGTCTGACCAGCAGCATAACCCAACGCGCTTAGTCAGGCCTTGAGAAAAAACAACAACAAATAAATAAATAAAAAATAAAATAAAACAAATGAAAATAAATATGTGACCAAGCGCGCTATGCTTGTTCCAAAACTGCTCACACACACGCTACATCAGACGACGTTTTTCCCAACTAACCCGCGCACAGATTCTGTGACATCACTCCTAGTTTGAACGCAAAGCTGCTTACATCATTTTGTCCTCGCCAGACAACCTACTCACGGCTCGCCAAGCTAAAGGTCTACAGAGCAGTAGTTCTCCCCACACTACTGTACGCCTGCGAAACGTGGACAGTGTACCAACGACATGCCAAGAAGCTGAACCACTTCCACACAACATGCCTCAGGAAGCTACTGAACATCAAGTGGCAAGACAGGACTCCAGACACAGAGGTGCTCGCAAAAGCCACCCTTCCCAGCATCTACCACCATCCTGATGCAGTCCCAGCTTCGCTGGGCTGGACACGTGGCGCGCATGCCAGACCATCGGCTGCCCAAAAGGCTCTTCTATGGCGAGCTGCAACAAGGCCAGTGTCGCGTCGCGGTATGCTATTGGCTGAGCTGGAATCTGTGTTTCTACTTCACCGTAATTAATTAATAGCTCATTTGTCAGATCAGTAAACTACAAGTATTATATACTGGCAGAATCATCGCAATTCCATCTTTAAGTCTATTCCATTTGTGTTTGCCTACGTTAAACTGATTTAACGCAGTTTGTATTGAATCAATCATTTAGTTAAGTCTTTTGCGCCGTACCCTATTAGAACCACTCGGCACACGGCTACATATTCATTATAAAGTAGGTGTTAAGCTCTTTATTTTGCAACTTATCCGACGTTAATCAGTTCAGGGATCATTTAGAAATCTGTCACTGAACACCTTGGCAGAAACACAGTTGTCATCGGATTTGGCCTGATTAGTGCTGATCTGCTTTGCAGCACACGTGACTGTCTTTGTAGTCCGCTTAACCTGCATAAATTGGCACAGTGAGTGATGAGTGGTCATTTCATACCTGGTCAGTTATCTGACCAGAGCTTCTCTCTCTCTCTCTCTCTCTCTTGATGCGTCGCGGGTGTGTGTGTCGTGTGTGTTCTCACAACGGCTGACATCTCACTACGTATCGCTGCACTGTCTTCTTCTCCTAGTTGTCTTCTCTTTTCAGTCTTCTCTTTTTATATCTTCTTCTCTTCTATGGCTTCTCTACTATTGTAAATAAAACAATAGAAAAACCCATTTGTGACTGGCCTCTATATGTTCCTGGCCTGTGTGCAGGAATTCTCGTCTATCCTTTAATTCATTCAATCAATCATTAGTTAGTTCTTTTGTACCGTCCGTACCCTATTAGAACCACTCGGTACACGACTACAAATAAATAAATGAAATAACAATAAAACAAAACAAAACAAAAAAACAAAAAAAAAAAAACCACACAAAAAACCCCACAAACAAAAAATAACTAAGTAAATAAATAAAATAAAATAAAAAGAAATCAGTAAATAAATAATAGATAAATACATAAAAAAGAACTACTACTACTAATAATAATATTTATAAGGCGCAAAAACTTGATGAAGTCAACTATAGGCGTACAAAAAAACAAAAAAACTTTACCCCATTCTGACATCAGCTCCATCCAGTACAAAATTCAGTACACATTGTCTTATTGGCTTATCACCGTCTTGAAGGATCTCTCCCATTTTACTTATCTTCTGCCCTTTATACATAAACCCCTTCCCGTTTTCTCGGGTCTTCTGTTGTCTTCTGTTGTAAAGCTCCTTCGAGTCCCCAAAACTTCTTCAAAGACATTAGGCCAACAGGCCTTTCAGTATCAATCACCTTCTGTCTGGAATTGTCTGGACCTCCGTCACTGACCAGCGCTGTCCTCTTTCAAAACGAATTTGAGAAACCGCCTCTTCAAACAGCCCTTTGTGTGTGATGTGTATTAACTGCATCTACAGAATTTTGCCGGGAACAACCGTTTTTTTCTTGTTGCCGTCGGTTCTTTTACATGCGCTAAGTGCATGCTGCACACGGGACCTCGGTTTATCGTCTCATCCGAATGACTAGCGTCCAGACCACCACTCAAGGTCTAGTGGAGGGAGAGAAAATATCGGCGGCTGAGTCGTGATTCGAACCAGCGCGCTCAGATTCTCTCGCTTCCTGGGCGGACGCGTTTCCTCTACGCCATCACTCCACGTATTAATTTTGTTGTTGTTGTTGTTGTTGTTTTTTTTTGAGTAGTTCAGTTACTGATCGTTGTACACCACTGCATGTTACCGAAAACCGAAACACACTTTATGAATAGAACGCACCCGTAAAGCAACGCGTATATAAAGAATAAAAAGCGAGGGGGGTGGAGGGAGGGTTGGTCTTCATATAGTGATGACATGATTTACATAAAATCAATTGAATATCAAGAACACACACACACACACACACACACACACACACATATATATATATATATATATATATATATATATATATATATATATATATATGTATACGTGTGTGTGTGTGGATGGATGGATAGATAGATAAATAGACAGATAAACAACCTCTGGTTTTGAGTGTAAGTCTCTTCCCCATCCTTCCCATTCTCTCACATAGATACACACACTCACACTGAAGTACCCGAACTACCTTAAATGCATGAAAAAGACCAGTAAAACACACCCCCACACTCACACCAACACCCACCAAAGCAACTCCTACATGCCCAGATTTGAACAGAATAACAGAGGTTGAGATATTCTGACTGGGAGATTCTTTTCATTTATTAAGGCCTTCCCCCCACACAGAATGAAAGAGTGAGTGCGAGAGAGAGAGAGAGAGAGAGAGAGAGAGAGAGAGAGAGAGAGAGAGAGAGAGAGAGAGAGAGAGAGAGAGAGAGAGAGAGGAACGAGGAAGTAGAGCAATAAAAGCATGAAGGTAGGAAGGAAGGTGACAGGGATGAGACAGATCTTTTTTTTTTCTTTAATACCTTGTATTAGAAACAGATATGAGCAAAAAAACAACTGCAGCAGAACATCAAGACAAAACATCCCTCCATTGGGAAGTCTGTACCTGGAGGTCTGCTAGAGGTCAGCCCTTCCTTCACATGCGGCAACGTGAGTTAGAGGTCAGCCCTTCCTTCACAGCAACCTGAGCAGTTCAGGGTTCACGTGGGTCCGCAGTGACGTCACTGGTGTCAGTCCTCTGTGAGTTCTGCTGGTCCGCTCGGAACTCTGTCTGTGAAGTCAGTTGGAAATTTCTTCCGACGACTGTTCCTTTTTGTTTCTCTCTGTCTCTGTCTCTCTCTCTCTCTTACGTATGTATTTGTGTGTATCCGAATGTCCTCTGTGTACGTCATAATCGTTGTCATCATCATCATCACTATCATCATCATCATCGTCATCTCTCTCTCTCTCTCTTTAAATGACTATGCTGGTCTTCTATCTCCATTACCTAGCTGGCTTATCACAAGAAATTACATCCACCATGGAGCATGTTAAACAGTTTTCTCTTTCCTTGACTGGGTGTAGAAAAAAAATTAACAACCCGGAAATCATTTCAAGGCGGAGTCAAATTGCCAACACGACAACACACGCGACTGCCACAAATGAAAACTGAACCGGGTAGACTGAGTGATGACAACAGAACATGAATCAATATGTTGCTGTTTCCGGGTTTTAAATATGGCACGTGTAAAACTCTGGTCTGAAAGTTACCCGTGAGTCAGAACGTAAACTGTGATCTATGTGCATCAAGATGACAGTAAAATCGATTCAGGCCCACCGGGATTTGAAGACGTAAGATGATGCGGGCATTGATGGAGTCTCCCGTCGGACCGACGGATGAGTAGGCAGGCAGGCTTATCTGTCGGTGTGTGTCCTCATATGGGAGAAGAGGCCGATTCTGGATGCGCAGCACTTCCCACAGGTGTTGCAAGGGAAAACGTCTCCAGAAGTTGAGGCCTGCTTCATTCGCTCACGCTTCTCCTTAATTGCCAGCGTCCTCTTGTTTTCAAACGGGCATTAGTATATTGCAAATACATGGATGCAGTGTCAGCTAAATGGCAGAGAGACAGACAGAGAGAGAGAGAGAGAGAGAGAGAGAGAGAGAGAGAGAGAGAGAAACACTGAACACTTTTATGTCAATAGCTTTACAGCCCTAATGACATGGGAGTTCATAATACAAATAACAACATGTATCAACAGTAATGATATTGATGAAAAACAAATCCAAAACTAAATCAATCAATTTGTACAACTGACTGCAGTTCGACCATCCATTCAAAGTAATGTGATGTAGAGAGCCATATGAAGCTGTCATCACAGAATTCAATTTTCTCTATGGACAACACCCGGTACTATCTTATTGCTATTGTTATTGTTGTTTTTCTTTCGTTCAGCGTTATTCGCTTATGCTTCGGCAATATATTTTGCAAGTGACTGCGATGAAGTTTCCTTATTTATATCAAGCACTCCAAAAATAGCTTCATTCTTTGCTAAATTTCTTTTAAATACAACACAATTTTCACGAATATCATCATAAGCTTTACATATATATATATATATATAAAATGATATTTTATTCAAGAAAGACCATGGCCCCATTTGAAGGGGGTACACATAAAAAAAAAAACATTTTAAAAAAATGATGTGCACAAAAATAATGTACATATAATTCTTGAATATTGTTATATATATTTCTTTGAACAATATCGTGGTGTCAGCTCATAGTGGTTCTTCTCTGAAGCGACTTATACAGAAAAACTGCGAAGTTCTTAAGAGAGAGAGAGAGAGAGAGAGAGGTTATGTCCTTAACCAATTCACGAGACACGATAATCTTGTTCAAAACTTACCACCAATGTTTTTCTATGTCGCATGTCTTTAACTCTCTCCATACGAACGGCGAAAGAGACGACGTTAACAGCGTTTCACCCCAATTACCATCATCAAAATATTGCAAGCGGAAGGCTCTTATACTGAAGACGTGAATGTGGACAAAGAATATCACAATTCTGACGACGGAAGCTAACGGTTGGGTCATTCAGACACCCACTGGACATCCGAGGGGTCTGTGTAGAGGAGAAGAGAGGACTGCTCGTACTGAGTGTGTTAAGAATTTTGGAATACACCATTAGAAACAATACAGGAAAAAGAAACAAGTGAAAACAACGGAGAAACAAAACGTCGGGTCTTTGATAATGGAGGAACACACACACAAACAAAACGTCAAGTCTGTGATAATGGAGGAACACACACACAGAAACAAAACGTCGAGTCTTTGATAATGGAGGAACACACACACAAACAAAACGTCCAGTCTTTGATAATGGAGGAACATACACACAGAGAAACAAAACGTCAAGTCTGTGATAATGGAGGAAGACACACACAGAAACAAAACGTCCAGTCTTTGATAATGGAGGAACACACACAAAGAAACAAAACGTCCAGTCTTTGATAATGGAGGAACACACACACAGAAAGAACACGTCCAGTCTTTGATAATGGAGGAACACACACACAGAGAAACAAAATGTCCAGTCTTTGATAATGGAGGAACACACACACAGAAAGAACACGTCCAGTCTTTGATAATGGAGGAACACACACACAGAAAGAACACGTCCAGTCTTTGATAATGGAGGAACACACACACAGAAACAAAACGTCATGTCTGTGATAATAGAGGAACACATACACAGAAACAAAACGTCAAGTCTTTGATAATGGAGGAACACACACAGAAACAAAACGTCCAGTCTTTGATAATAGAGGAACACATACACAGAAACAAAACGTCAAGTCTGTGATAATGGAGGAACACATACACAGAAACAAAACGTCCAGTCTTTGATAATGGAGGAACATACACAGAAACAAAACGTCCAGTCTTTGATAATGGAGGAACACATACACAGAAACAAAACGTCAAGTCTGTGATAATGGAGGAACACACACAGAAACAAAACGTCCAGTCTTTGATAATAGAGGAACACATACACAGAAACAAAACGTCCAGTCTTTGATAATGGAGGAACACATACACAGAAACAAAACGTCCAGTCTTTGATAATGGAGGAACACACACAGAAACAAAACGTCAAGTCTTTGATAATGGAGGAACACATACACAGAAACAAAACGTCCAGTCTTTGATAATTGAGGAACACACACACAGAAACAAAACGTCATGTCTGTGATAATGGAGGAACACACACACAGAAAGAACATGTCAAGTCTTTGATAATGGAGGAACACATACACAGAAACAAAACGTCCAGTCTTTGATAATGGAGGAACACACACAGAAACAAAACGTCAAGTCTTTGATAATGGAGGAACACATACACAGAAACAAAACGTCCAGTCTTTGATAATGGAGGAACACACACACAGAAACAAAACGTCCAGTCTTTGATAATGGAGGAACACACACACAGAAACAAAACGTCAAGTCTGTGATAATGGAGGAACACATACACAGAAACAAAACGTCAAGTCTGTGATAATGGAGGAACACACACAGAAACAAAACGTCGTGTCTTTGATAATGGAGGAACACACACACAGAAACAAAACGTCAAGTCTGTGATAATGGAGGAACACATACACAGAAACAAAACGTCAAGTCTGTGATAATGGAGGAACACACACAGAAACAAAACGTCCAGTCTTTGATAATGGAGGAACACACACACAAACAAAACGTCAAGTCTGTGATAATGGAGGAACACACACACACAAACAAAACGTCAAGTCTGTGATAATGGAGGAACACACACACAAACAAAACGTCCAGTCTTTGATAATGGAGGAACACACACACAAACAAAACGTCCTGTCTTTGATAATGGAGGAACACACACAGAAACAAAACGTCCAGTCTTTGATAATGGAGGAACACACACAGAAACAAAACGTCCAGTCTTTGATAATGGAGGAACACACACACAGAAACAAAACGTCAAGTCTGTGATAATGGAGGAACACACACACAGAAACAAAACGTCAAGTCTTTGATAATGGAGAACACATACACAGAAAGAACATGTCAATCTTTGATAATTGGAGGAAAATACACAAACAAAACGTCCATCATTTGTAAACTGTGCAGTGACCACCATTCACAATGTGATAGAGAGCAAAAGCTTCATCACGATTCAATTTTGCTTATGGAACACACCCCGAACTATTGCAATTATTTGTTTTTCTCGTTCAAGTATTCGCTGTTCGCATATATTTCAGTGACTGCGAGAGTTCTATTAATCAGCATCCAAAAATAGCTCATCTTGTGCTAAATTTTTAATACAACACAATTCACGAAACATCAAAGTTACACACACAAAACGACAACACACACCACCACACAACAAACACACCACATTATATGATAAAAGAATTATTCAAGAAAGACCAAAGCCGGATTGATAGGGGGTACACAAAAAATTAAAAAAAACATCTTTAAAAATGATGTGAACACAAAAAAGTACAAATATCTTTGATTATGTGAAACAAAACGTCGGGTCTTTGATAATGGAGGAACACACACACAGAAACAAAATGTCCAGTCTTTGATAATGGAGGAACACACACAGAAACAAAACGTCCAGTCTTTGATAATGGAGGAACACACAATCAGAAACAAAACGTCGGGAATCTGATAATGGAGGAACACACACACAGAAACAACACGTCGAGTCTTTGATAATGGAGGAACACACACACAGAAACAAAACGTCGGGTCTTTGATAATGGAGGAACACACACACAGAAACAAAACGTCCAGTCTTTGATAATGGAGGAACACACACACAGAAACAAAACGTCGAGTCTTTGATAATGGAGGAACACACACAGAAAGAACACGTCCAGTCTTTGATAATGGAGGAACACACACACAGAAACAAAACGTCCAGTCTTTGATAATGGAGGAACACACACACAGAAAGAACACGTCCAGTCTTTGATAATGGAGGAACACACACACAGAAAGAACATGTCCAGTCTTTGATGATGGAGGAAGACACACACAGAAACAAAACGTCAAGTCTTTGATAATGGAGGAACACACACACAGAAAGAACACGTCCAGTCTTTGATAATGGAGGAACACACACACAGAAAGAACATGTCCAGTCTTTGATGATGGAGGAACACACACACAGAAACAAAACGTCCAGTCTGTGATAATGGAGGAAGACACACACAGCTCTCCCTAGAGTTTCTTATCACATTACTGAAAAATGTCATCCTGAGGAACAATTGGGAAGGAGCTGACTGTCAGCTGTCTGTGCCTGACATCATGCAGACCCTAGCAGTCCACCAGCAGACGTTCAGTTCTAGGAGGCTGGTTGCAGGCACACACCATGAAGTTTTCTCAGCTTTCAACAGATCAGAATGATGCAGAAAAGACTGGCCTGCGTAAAGCCTGTATAGGACTGTCACCTGGGATGCTATGCAGAAAAGAACGCCCTGTGTAAAGCCTGTATAGGACTGTCACTTGGTTGCAGGCACACACCGTAACGTTTTCTCAGCTTTCAACAGATCAGAATGATGCAGAAAAGATTGGTCTATATAAAACCTGTATAGGACTGTCACCTGTGTTGTTTCCTATAGATGAAGGAATTATTTTAGATATTAATAACAATGATGATGAAAATAAGGAATAACAATAATGACAATAAGAAGAAGATGGATGATGATGATGATGATGATACTACTACTACTACTACTACTACTACTACTAAAACTACTGCTACTACTATTACTACTGCTGCTGCTGCTACCACCACCACCAGGAGGTTTTATGATAGCTTGCTTTAAAGACAGTGGGGAAAGAATCTAATGGAATTGGGCCTAATGGAATTAAACTAATGGAACTGGGCTCCAATGGAATTTGGGCCTAATGGAATTAAACTAATGGAATTGGACTCTAATGAAACTGGGCTCTTACGGAATTTGGGCCTAATGAAATTGGATTCTAATGGAATTGAACTATAATGAAATTGGACTCTAATAGAAATGGGGCCTAATGGAATTGGACTCTAATGGAACTGGGAATTTAATGGAATTGGGCACTGATGGTAGTGGGGCTGGGGCCCAATGGAACTGGACTCTAATGGAATAGGGGGAATAGGGATATGACGGAGAGACAGTTGGAGCTAGCCCCTGACGGAGTTTTTACTGGGTCATAATGGAATTGGGTCCTATTGAAAGCGGGCACTGATTCTACTATATAGGGACATATAGACGTGGGGTACATATACACCCGGGGCACATATAGACCCGGGGTACATATAAACCTGGGGTACATATAGACCTGGGGTACATATAGACCTAGAGGAATATAGACATGAGGGACATATGGACCTGTGGGACATAAAGACCTGTGGGACCTGGGCCCTCATCGTACTAGGTCATAATGGTTCTGGGCCTTGATGTTACCAGGCGCTGATTTTACTAGGCCCTAATGGTGCCATGCCCTAATGTTAATGAGCCCTGTCGTTACTGGGCCTAATGTCATTTGCTCAAACGTCTCCAGGTGCTCAGGTTCAAGCCCTAACAGCACAGGGCCCTAATGGAATAGCTATGATTGAGATTGATTCCATTGCGTCCCAGTTCCGTTAAAGCCTCGAATTTTTCATGGTCGCAGCACTGTTTTGGACTGTGCATTGTATTAAATGCAGTGGAAACTCCGCTATTTGAATGCAGTTTTGTTATGTGATTTATCTATTTATTCATTTCAATCAATGGCAAACAACATAAACAGATATGTAGATAGAATTCCAAAGTTTGCTTCCCTTTTATCAAAGATGAGTAATTCATTTTTTAAATCATTATTACTTGTCTGTTAAAAAACTATTGCATGAAACTTAAAGAAAGATATTGCTATCACGTATTACACACAATTTATTTGGGGAATACCGTTTTACTTTTAATTGTTAGGGTTGATGTTATATTTTGGAATTTAAAAGGATTATTCCAATGGAGATTGCGTTTATCAACCTTTGGTTGTTTTGCATTATTCACCATAACTGTTTATCTTCCTGCATGTTTTGTTAGGCTCCATGATTAACTGTTATGTGACACTATGTTCAGCAACTTGTTTGTTTTGTTTTTTTCTAGATGATTGTGCACCACGGCCTGCTTGTGGTTGTCAAACAAAGTTCTGTCCTCATAATCATCCTCATGATCCTCATCATCATTCTCATCACCCTCATCATCACCATCATCATCATCATCATCAACATCGTCATCGTCATCATCATTGTCATCATCATCATCATCATTGTCATCACCATCATCATCGTCATCGTCATCCTCATCCTCATCATCCCCCTCACCATCATCCTCATCATCCCCATCATCATCATCATCATCATCATCATCGTCATCGTCATCGTCATCATCAAACAAGTATTCACAGTCTGACAGACGAGGCCTGTACTGTACACATATCGTCCATCATAGAACCAAAGTACCTGCCTTTGGTGATGACGTCATCATCATCAGGTTACATCACAGCCAGAAACAATATCACTTATCGTGACCCTTATGTGTTGTGGCGCACTTTGTCCATGCCTGCTGGACATACTGTCATGGTCAGCTTGAGACAAATTGGATATTATCGAGTTCCTATGGAACTTCACACACAAGGCGTGAATGGTTCTCAAATACAACTGTGGCGCAGGTCAAAGAAAACTAATCTACCGCCAGATTTACTCCATGTCTTCAAAGTTCCAACGCTCAATATTTCGGTTATCAGAGAGTATTGTAAATTTTCGTATTGTTTTCAGTTGTTTTTCTCCTTTCACCCTGAACACCAAACCCCCCAGAAGCTACGTGATGGCGCGTTTAACTGCTCTGTCGATCACTACTCCAGCTTTCAACTTCACGTGGACTGTAATTTGAGACATGAGTGTGAAGACTGGCGGGACGAAGCAGCCCACTGCCCCTTCAGCAGTCCTGACTGTCAGGGGTTCGTGGCGTTGTGTAACAAGTGCTACAAGTTCGCTCACACTCTGCATGCTTTTGAGAGTCAGGAAACCGATGCCAACAAAAGAGGTAATCAGTACTGCGGATCTTTCGGTGGGTTACTAGGTAGTCCTACATGTGAGCGTACATGGGAGTGGTTTCGCAAGCTTCTGGAAATGAAGCTTTTAGGTCCCAGAGTTAGATCGGAGAGACCCCTGTTTTGGACTGGATTCCTCTCCCACGACAGAACATTGCCCAACATGTACAGAGAAGTTGTGGTTGCTGAAGACAAAACTGTCTTGTTCCATTCCCTATACGCTAAGAGACAAGAATCAGAAAGAAAATCGTGTTTCTATAGTTCTGGTGGTTGGACTTATGGTGGCACGTGTGTGCTTAATTCCAGTTCACATTCTTATGGCGCCATGTGTGAAGTAAGAACTGTAAAACACTCTAATTATTCCAAGGCAGTTTCACTGACCAGTGTGTCATTTTCACCACCGTCAGAGCAGCAGTCTTTGACGACGTGTCCTGATGGTCAGGTGACACGTACATTTCTCTTGTGTGGTTCCCACCAGTATAAAGTCTGTGGTCAAGAGCGTACTTCTGCCTGTACTTTTTCTAGTCACTTGTCAAACCTCACCGGTGAGTCTGAGGCAACAGATCTTCGCACCACTTTCGTTCCGATGTTCACGTGCAATGATGACGTGACCACGTTGTCATACTCTCTGGTGTGTGACTTCATCGTTGACTGTCCAGACAAGAGTGATGAGTCTTTCTGTAAACATCTTTCTTGTGATCGCATGTTCACCTGTTCAAATGGTCAGTGTGTGCACTATGACAAGGTTTGTGACCTTCATTCCCAATGTCCTGATGACTCGGATGAAAAGACATGTACACATTTTGGACTGTTTCATATCACCACTAGCTTTCCTTTAAGTCCCTTTCCTACTCTCATCAGTTTTGATGGCAGACGTTTTCTCTCCAATGAAATGAAACCCAATGATTCCTGTCCTGACACACATTACCGTTGCCCTGATGAGTTCAATGACTGCCTGCCTGTCTACACACGCTGCAATGGGATGTATGACTGCATCAACCACCAGGATGAAGAGGGGTGTGGGGAAATTACATGTCCAGGATTCTTCAGGTGCAGAGCATCCACAACATGTCTGCACACTGACCATCTGTGTGACGGCTGGCCTCACTGCCCTCTGCATGAGGATGAAATGTGTCACACGATCTGTCCTGTGGGCTGTCTGTGCCAAGCTCACGCTTTCCTCTGTCCGCAGCCTTTCCCCATGAAACTCTTCCCTGGTGTTCGTTCTTTAGATGCCACAGGTTCAGGTATGACACTGTCTGAGGTGCACAACCATACCTATCTTGTTCATCTCGTTCTTGCTCATTTTTCTCTGTCACAACTTCCCAAGATGAGGATGTCAAATCTGAGGTTTCTTGATCTCACTGGGAACAACCTGCAGCACGTCAACATGACTTCATTCTTTAACATGGAAAATCTGAAAACTTTGCACTTGTCCAGCAACCCCCTCACTTCATTACACACCGCTGCCTCATATGGTTTCCTTCATAAATCGTTGACAATACTTGATCTCTCATATACAGCACTGACAGTGTTTGATGTTAATGTCTTGGCACAATTTCTTACTTTAAAGAAATTGAATTTAACATTTACCTTAATTCATACCATCACTCCTGATGGTTTTCAGCCCACCCCCCAACTAACTGAACTGTACATGGATGGAAGTCCATTGAAAACGTATCCTGCTGATGTGTTTAAAAGCCTTTCTAGTCTGAAAGTCATCTCTGCACAGAACTATAAACTATGCTGCAAAGAAGTACTTCCATTTTACTTTGATGACAATTTTTGTTATGCTCCAAAAGACGAAATTTCTTCATGTGAAGATTTACTTCAGTCATGGTTCTACCGGGGGTTTCTTTGGCTGACTGCCTGTCTATCACTGACAGGTAACATGTTCTGTTTCTGTGTTCGATTGTTCATGCAGAAATCTACCTCAAGTGGGTTCAGTGTGTTTGTCAGCAACCTTACTATGGCAGATTATCTAATGGGTGTATACATAGTTATCATCGGAGTAGCGGACGAACAGTTTCGTGGCAGATATCTCCATCATGATGACGCTTGGAAAAGCAGTGTGGCCTGCACTGTGGCCGGTTGTCTGTCTCTGATGTCCAGTGAGGTGTCAGCTCTGATCATCTGGCTGATCACACTGGATCGTTTTGTAGTCCTTCACTTTCCGTTCAGCAATTTTCGGTTCAGACGAATGTCAGCAGTTACGGTTTGCATCGTAACTTGGTTTGTGGGTTGGGTCCTTGCCTTTTTGCCTTTGCTTCCCTTGACATCACACTGGGAATTTTATAGACAGACAGGTATTTGTATTCCACTGCCAGTAACAAAGCAACATTTCAAAGGAAAAGCTTATTCCTTTGGTGTGTTGATTGTCCTCAACTTCCTTCTGTTTCTCTGTATCTCAACTGGTCAGGCTTGTATATTCTGGTCAGTGCAGCGGAATAAGATGAAAACCAACACCACAAAATTGTCACGGGATATGACCATAGCTCGGCGTTTAATCAGTATTGCTGTGACAGATTTCCTGTGCTGGTTTCCCATTGGACTTTGTGGAATGTTGGCATTGGCTGGTACTCCAATCTCTGGGGAAGTGAATGTAGCTCTAGCAATATTCATTCTGCCTTTGAATTCTGCTGTCAACCCCTTTATTTATTCGGTAAACACGTTTCTAGAAAAGCGAGAGAAATCTAAGGAAGCCAAATTCCTCAGATGGCTTAAAATGCAGGGTCTCGTGTGACATTCTGGGATGAGCTCTGGTTGAAAGATTCTTCACACTGGATATAACTGTAGTCACTATCATGAAGATGTGTGTATGATCTTTTTTTATGTGTTTGTGCACTTGCACGTGCACATGTGTGTGTGTGTGTGTGTGTATGTGTGTGTGTCTGTGAGTGTGTGTGTGTCTGTTTGTCTGTGTGTGTCTGTGTCTGTATCTCACTCTCTGTGTTTGTGTCTATATCTGTGTGTGTGAGTGTGTGTGTGTGTGTGTGTGTGTGTGTGTGTGTGTGTGTGTGTGTGTGTGTCTGTGTCTGTGTGTGTGTGTGTCTGTGTCTGTATGTGTGTGTGTGTGTGTGGGTGTGTGTGCCTGTCTGTCTGTCTGTGTATGCGTCTGTATCTCTCTCTCTGTCTCTGTGACTGTATCTGTGTGTGTGTGTGTGTGTGTGTGTGTGTGTGTGTGTGTGAGGCCTTGTCTGTGCCTTAAAGACACATGCACTATGAGGGGGGGTGGGGTGGAGTGCCACCTGTCCAACTGTCCACAGCCAGAACAGGACGTCACGCTTGTTTCCTATCATCGTCATCGTCTTGTGTTTTGAGGAAAGAGGAATCAAGAGGGATTCCAGGAGGGAGGAAAAAAGGGGGGAGGGTGGGAGGGGGTGGGGGGTGGGTGTGGGGGGTGGGTGGGGGGGGGGCACTGGACGCTGAAAGAAACCAAATATCATATTTAATTATTTAGTATGATGATGCCCATGTCACACACACACACACACACACACACAAACAAACACACACGCACACACGCACGCACACGTACACACACGCACGCACACGCACACGCACACACACACACACACATGCATATAAAACATGAGAGAGAATAGATATACATAAAAACAAAGGCATGTTTTGTTGTTTTCTTTGTTTTTCCTCTCATTCATTCATTCATTCATAGGTTCATGGACATTTTACGACTAAAAAAAAAAATCTCTGAAATATGTTTTATGTTATCTCTTTTTATTTACTTTTTATGTTTGGTTTTGGTTTAACTGTGTATTTATCTGGTCATTTATCTGTTCTTCACTTATTTTTGTTTCATGTGTTCATTTATATCAAACCATTTATCATCTGTCTATCTACTCATTAAAGTCTTGAACGACAAGAACTATCGGCAATGACAGGAAACTAACATTTTGATGCAATGTATAAAATCTCAGTTGAAGGCACATGGGAATCAGCACACAACGCTATTGGTTAGATTCACTCTTGAGTGGAGTGATGGCCTAGAGGTAACGCGTCCGCCAAGGAAGCGAGAGAATCTGAGCGCTCTGGTTCGAATCACGGCTCAGCCGCCGATATTTTCTCCCCCCTCTACTAGACCTTGAGTGGTGGCCAGGACGCTAGTCATTCGGATGAGACAATAAACCGAGGTCCCGTGTGCAGCATGCACTTAGCACACGTAAAAGAACCTACGGCAACAAAAGGGTTGCTCCTGGCAAAATCCTGTAGAAAAATCTACTTCGATAGGAAAAACAAATAAAACTGCACGCAGGAAAAAATACAAAAAAATGGGTGGCGCTGTTGTATAGCGACGCGCTCTCCCCGGGGAGAGCAGCCCGAATTTCACACAGAGAAATCTGTTGTGATAAAAAGAAATACAAAATACAAATAACTTTAGTGGCAGAGTAGTAGTTTCAGGGTCCTCAATGAGCCATCCCAGGCCTTTCAATTTCCCTTCATCAGGTTATTTCTTTTGGTGATCCATTTTGAATACATCACATTAACTGAAGACGAAGCATGCTTCGCTTTAACAATCCCTTCCACCCTCTTCAGTCGTCCTACCCTGGCATGGATACCACACTTCTGCACATTCTGAATAATCTGCTACCACGTCCGAAGAGGAAGGTGGCAGAATGGTTAAGACGCTCATCCCATAATACAGAGTCCGTGAGGGTCTGGGTTCGAATCCCGCTCTCGCCCGTTTTTCCCCAAGTTTGACTGGAAAATGGAACTGAGCGTGTCGCCATTCGGATGAGACGATAAACCGAGGTCACACGTGCAGCACGCACATGGCGCACTGCACAAAGAAGCCGGCCATGTCAACGAGAGTGTTGTCCTCTGGCAAAATTCTACAGAAGAAATCCGCACTGATCCCTTCAGTGCTGGGGAAAGAACAAGAGAATGTGGTGTTTCAAGTCACAAAACAATATATAAAAAAAAACCCAATGAGCCTGAAATTGAGAAAATGGTCTGGAGCCAGTTGTATTGCTTGGTTCTAACTTTTTGACAGTTTCACGTGACTAAATGCCTACGTTGACCGAACTACGCCATTGGTCAGTTCCATACTACACACAGTTAGTAGCGGGTTACGACCATACTAGGCTCTTCCGTCCAAGCAATGCAACTGGCTCCTGGAGATAAATTATACCACTCAGATAAACTGTGTGAATTTTTAGTCTTCCAGAGTTATTTCCCTTCTTCTGATGACGTCATCAGTGACGTCACTATGCATGTACGTAGTACGTGCTGCGGTGCTCAAGAAGTTGATGGGTACACAAATATATATGCATACACTCGAGGCCGACTAAACGCGCTGGGTTACGCGGCTGGTCATGTATCTGTCTGGCAGGTGTGGTGTAGCGTGTGTGGATTTGTCCGAACGCAGTGACGCCTCCCTGAGAAACTGAAACTGAAA
>NC_134903.1:25172279-25187279 GCF_041734735.1 Babylonia areolata
AAGGCAAGGACCCAACCCACAAACCAAGTTACGATGCAAACCGTAACTGCTGACATTCGTCTGAACCGCAAATTGCTGAACGGAAAGTGAAGGACTACAAAACGATCCAGTGTGATCAGCCAGATGATCAGAGCTGACACCTCACTGGACATCAGAGACAGACATCCGGCCACAGTGCAGGCCACACTGCTTTTCCAAGCGTCATCATGATGGAGATATCTGCCACGAAACTGTTCGTCCGCTACTCCGATGATAACTATGTATACACCCATTAGATAATCTGCCATAGTAAGGTTGCTGACAAACACACTGAACCCACTTGAGGTAGATTTCTGCATGAACAATCGAACACAGAAACAGAACATGTTACCTGTCAGTGATAGACAGGCAGTCAGCCAAAGAAACCCCCGGTAGAACCATGACTGAAGTAAATCTTCACATGAAGAAATTTCGTCTTTTGGAGCATAACAAAAATTGTCATCAAAGTAAAGTGGAAGTACTTCTTTGCAGCATAGTTTATAGTTCTGTGCAGAGATGACTTTCAGACTAGAAAGGCTTTTAAACACATCAGCAGGATACGTTTTCAAAGGACTTCCATCCATGTACAGTTCAGTTAGTTGGGGGGTGGGCTGAAAACCATCAGGAGTGATGCTATGAATTAAGGTAAATGTTAAATTCAGTTTCTTTAAAGTAAGAAATTGTGCCAAGACATTAACATCAAACACTGTCAGTGCTGTATATGAGAGATCAAGTATTGTCAACGATTTATGAAGGAAACCATATGAGGCAGCGGTGTGTAATGAAGTGAGGGGGTTGCTGGACAAGTGCAAAGTTTTCAGATTTTCCATGTTAAAGAATGAAGTCATGTTGACGTGCTGCAGGTTGTTCCCAGTGAGATCAAGAAACCTCAGATTTGACATCCTCATCTTGGGAAGTTGTGACAGAGAACAATGAGCAAGAACGAGATGAACAAGATAGGTATGGTTGTGCACCTCAGACAGTGTCATACCTGAACCTGTGGCATCTAAAGAACGAACACCAGGGAAGAGTTTCATGGGGAAAGGCTGCGGACAGAGGAAAGTGTGAGCCTGGCACAGACAGCCCACAGGACAGATCGTGTGACACATTTCATCCTCATGCAGAGGGCAGTGAGGCCAGCCGTCACACAGATGGTCAGTGTGCAGACATGTTGTGGATGCTCTGCACCTGAAGAATCCTGGACATGTAATTTCCCCACACCCCTCTTCATCCTGGTGGTTGATGCAGTCATACATCCCATTGCAGCGTGTGTAGACAGGCAGGCAGTCATTGAACTCATCAGGGCAACGGTAATGTGTGTCAGGACAGGAATCATTGGGTTTCATTTCATTGGAGAGAAAACGTCTGCCATCAAAACTGATGAGAGCAGGAAAGGGAATGTACTGTGATATAGACCGCAAATATGGAGATCTAAAATGGGTGCATGCCTTTTCATCCGAGTCATCAGGACATTCAGAATGGATGTCACAAACCTTGTCATAACGCACACACTGACCATTTGAACAGGTGAACATGCGATCACAAGAAAGATGTTTACAGAAAGACTCATCACTCTTGTCTGGACAGTCAACGATGAAGTCACACACCAGAGAGTATGACAACGTGGTCACGTCATCATTGCACGTGAACATCGGAACGAAAGTGGTGCGAAGATCTGTTGCCTCAAACTCACTGGTGAGGTTTGACAAGTGACCAGAAAAAGTACAGGCAGAAGTACGCTCTTGACCACAGACTTTATACTGGTGGGAACCACACAAGAGAAATGTACGTGTCACCTGACCATCAGGACACGTCGTCAAAGACTGCTGCTCTGACGGTGGTGAAAATGACAAACTGGTCAGTGAAATTGCCTTGGAATAATTAGAGTGTTTTACAGGTTTCACTTCGCAAATGGCACCGTAGGACCTTGAAAGAGAATTTAGCGCACAAGAACGACCAGAAGTAGACAGCCCAGAACTTAGAAAACATATTTTTCTTTCTGTGAAATATCTATGAACTTCCTGGGAATGGAACAGAGCAGTTTTGTCTTCACTGGTCACAGTTTCTCTGTACATATTAAGCAATACCAGATCCTGAGAAAACAAACCAATCAAAAATATAGGTCTCTCAGTGTCCCCGTCAGGACCAAGTATTACGGTTCTCTGCAGTTTGCTATACCATTCCTTTGCACGCATACATGTAGGACTACCTAGTAACCCCCCAAAAGAACGACAGTACTGGTTACCTCTTTTGTTCACATCAGTTTCATGACTCTCAAAAGCATGTAGACTTCTGACGAACTTGTAGCACTTGTTACACAACGCCACGAACCCCTGACAGTCAGGACTGCTGAAGGGGCAATGGGCTGCTTCGTCCCGCCAGTCTTCACACTCATGTCTCAAATTACAGTCCACGTGAAGTTGAAAGCTGGAGTAGTGATTGACAGAGCAGTTAAACACGCCATCACGTAGCTTCTGGGGGGTTTGGTGTTCAGAGTGAAAGGAGAAAAACAACTGAAAACAATATGTAGAAATACAATACTTACTGAGAACCGAAATGCCGAGCCTTGCTACTTTGAAAACATGGAGCAAGTCTGCAGCGATGTTGAATTCGCGTGACCTGTTCCACAGATAGATTTTAGAACCATTCATGCCATTAGTGTAGAGCTTCAGAGCCACTCGATACTGTCCAATCTCCATTAAGCTGACCATGACAGTATGTCCCGCGGGTACGGGCAAACTTCCCCGCAGTTCAGGGGGCTCCCGATGACTGATGTTGTTCTCCACTGCGATGAAGCCTGATGACGATGACGTCATCACGAAGAACAGGTACCCTGGTGCTTCAGTGGACAGATTACATGCACACATACATCACATATTTCGCCAGTATAGCACATGAACAGTCAGACAAAACTTATTTATGATGATTAACAGATATTTAAGCAGAGAGTATTGCGTTGATCAAGTATTACGCTGTGTTATATGAGACTGTATTGTGTTCAAGGACAGTGCTATACTGTGTTGTATCACATATTGACATAAGCTTTCAGTTGGGCCAACGCAAAGTGAGAGCTGTATATCAATGGTTTATCCACTGCAATGATAAATCATTTACAGCTTAGTCTTTTGTGAAGGACTATGACTCTGAAACTAGAAGGCAAGATTGCACTGGCTCTTAGTGCTGCAGCCTTGTGGGCTAGTTGGCCTTTGGGAACCATCCCAACGCCGACTGTCCTAAAACCCTCTTGGCCGAGAGAGTGGGGATGTAACTTTGGCAAGACACTCTCCACTACAATCAAATTCTAGCCTCAATAGTCGGGACAGCAGTTACCTCCCGTGCTGTTCTGATGGTCATAGTCTACCAAAAACCAACAAAGACACCACACACACACACACACACACACACACACACACACACACACGCATGCACGCGCGCACACACACACACACACACACACATGTATATATCTACAACGAAATAGTGGATGAAGATGTGTGCAGGTTAAAACTGAACAACCCTTCTGCAATTTTAAAACAAGCCTGCAAAAAGTAGAAAGGGAAATGAAAAAAATAAATTTGAATTATCAACAAAAAGGAGAGAGTGAGTGAGAGAGAGAGAGAGAGAGAGAGAGAGAGAGAGAGAGAGAGAGAGTTGTAGAACGACATGAGCCCTTCAAACTGGGGACCATTTGATTTATCCCTCAGTGCGAGAGCCAACTGTGTGTCTGATATGCCTGCTTTATCAACCCCTGGACTCTTCAGATTTCTCGGAATCGCCACTGAGATGTCATCTCTATGGTAAGTGATCCAGGGACACCAATCATAGTTTTGTGGTGTTCTCAGTCATTATCTATTTATATAGATATGTACATATCTATCTGTCTGTCTGTCTTTCTGTCTGTTTATGACATGCCCCTTATGGATGAAACTGATGTAAAAAAAAAATTTAAAAAAAAGAAAAAGAAAGAGAAGAGATAATTTTATATATACAATATATATATATATATATATATATGTGTGTGTGTGTGTGTGTGTGTGTGTGTGTGTGTGTGTGCTTTTGTGTGTGTGTGTGTGTGTGTGTGTGTGTGTTAAGAGGCAAACAAATGTTTTCATGCATCTACAGCTCAATACACGTTCAATATCTTTTCCCCCAAAATATATAGGGTGAATATGAGTCAACACAAGTTCAGCTTCTCAGCTTGTTATGTCAGCTGGAGAAGTTGCTGACAATTGTTTGCTGTACATTGAACTGCTCACCATGCCTCACAGATCAAACCAGGTGTTTTGTCGCACAAGTTGCCTTTCTTTAACTCTTACATCATTCTCCACCACGTTCCTGCACAATGGGCATACTTGATAAACGGCAGACGGGCGCAATACCCGAGTGGTTGAAGCGTTTGACTTTTTAATCTCAGGGTTCCGGGTTCGAACCTCGGTAACGGCGCCTGGTGGGTAAAGGGTGGAGATTTTTTTTCCGATCTCCCAGGTCAACATATGTGCAGACTTGCTCGTGCCTGAACCCCCTTCGTGTGTATACGCAAGCGGCGGATCAAATACGCACGTTAAAGATCCTGTAATCCATGTCAACGTTCGGTGGGTTATGGAAACAAGAACATGCCCAGCACGCACACCCCCCGGAAACGGAGTATAGCTGCCTACATGGCGGGGTAAAAACGGTCATACACGTAAAAGCCCACCCGTGTACATGCGAGTGAACGTGGGAGTTGCAGCCCACGAACGAAGAAGAAGAAGATGAACGGCAAAGAGCTTCCTCGGATGAATCATTCTTAAAACAAATAGAGATCAAGTTAGTCTTTCACCCTCCAGTTCATTTGTGTTTTGCGATCAGTTGTGACTTTGCCAGTCACATACTTAAGGGTATGACTTTTTAGATTCAGACTTCAGTTTTAGACGATGGAGTCTCCCGCCGGACCGACGAATGAGTAGGCAGGCAGGCTTATCTGTCGGTGTGTGTCCTCGTATGGGAGAAGAGGCCGATTCTGGATGCGCAGCACTTCCCACAGGTGTTGCAAGGGAAAACGTCTCCAGAAGTTGAGCCCTGCTTCCTTCGCTCACGCTTCTCCTTAATGGCCAGCGTTCTCTTGTTGTCAAACGTCTTTATGCCACTAGAGCACAGCATCCTCCAGCGAGAGCGGTCAAGGGCATCAGTTTCCCAGGAAGCGATGCCTATGTCACAGGCTTTGAGGTTTGTCTTCAAGTTTTAGACAACTTTAGGGTTGTTGTCTTTTTTGCTAATGGGTCCATTGCTCTATTGGTGCTTTCCAACACTCCACTAACATTCAACATTCCCAGAGTCTGGAGCTCTGACGTTCCCAGAGTCAGAGGCCTGCTGGATGTTCGAGAAGGTTCTGCACCATAGTGTTTTACCACTGTCCTGAGTGATGGCTTGGGCTTCAGCCTTGGCGACACATTGAGACATGTTCTAAACTGTTTCACTCCCCTGTGTGTGTTGTAATGATTCATTTTACATTGTTGCTGTGGCATGAGGCTAACTTTATTCTGCTGGTTCGTTCCACTTTGTTCTGTTCATTTGCGTTTCTTGGCCTGTTGTACTGATTCATTTTACATTGTTGCAATGACATGAAACCATCATTTACATCTTATTTGTTCATGAAAATACCAGGCATTGAAATGTCTGTTTCCTTTACTGGTTAGTTTCACGTTTGCTGTATACATTTGCATTTCTTGACCTTTAGCAGACCGACAGGCCTTCCAAAATGGCTGTGACGGACGTAACCTCCACAGTCTGAACATACAGACTGCTGCTCAGCTTGCAGCCAGGCCTGGAGATAACGTTTCCCTCCCAGACAGCAGCATTCCTCTACTTGAGTCTTGCGAGCAAAAAATCACTTGATCCGTGAAATCGGAAAGTACCCCCAGCAAGATCCTAGTGGCTGAAGATCAGTACCTGCTTGGTGACTTGAATGCCAGAGTGGGCGCCAGTCGTGACTCTTGGCCAACGTGTCTTGCACGGAATATGGAATGTGTAAAAGATGCATGTATTATGTAACGTTCCAATGCCCCAGGGGGCACAAGAAATAAACTGTATGCCTTGCCTGGACAGGAAGCATTAAAGCCCTGTACATTACAGGGACTACTTTAACAATGTTGCAACCACATCCTTTCACTGGACAGGGAGTCCTTTCCACCCATTCCACAACACACAGTGTCATTGAAGCATCCCAGGTTGGTCCACTTGCACCAGAATGACCTCATTATTATCAGACGGAAATATATCAGCAGCACACAAATCATCCACAGATGTGTGTATTTGATAGTCGTTTTCGACTATGGCCATCAGGACAGCAGAGGAGGCAACTGCTGTCCCAGCTATCTGGGCTATAATTTGATTATAGAGCAGAGTGTCTTGCCCAAGTTACATCCCCACTCTCTCGGCCAAGAGGGTTTTAGGACAGTCGGCGTTGGGATGGTTCCCAAAGGCCAACTAGCCACAAGGCTGCAGCACTAAGAGCCAATGCAATTTTACCTTCTAGTTTGAGAGTCATAGTCTTTCACAAACGACTAAGCTGTAAATGATTGCCCATTGCAATGGAGAAACCATTGATGATACAGCTCTCACTTTTCTGTTAGCCCAACTGTAAACTTATGCAAATTTGTTATATAAGCTGAGGGATAATACGCAGTGCTGGTGAAATGCAGACAGCTCTGGTTCTTAGCAAAGTAGCAAAGCAGCAAGGAAACCAGTTCACCACACCAAAATCAAAAGGACTGCCTACATGTGTTGGAAACACCACAAATGCTGTTTGACCCAAACAATCGACTTCCTTCCGGTCGTTAGCAGGTCCTTCCCAGTTCTGCCTCAAGCACAATGCATACACAATGGCAGATACTGAGCTCCACCGTCAGTTGCTGTGCGGTTGATTCATTTACCAATGAGGAATGGAAGAATTTGGACATTTCGGAAACTAAACTTTTCGAAATAGAATCGGTGTTAAGGACGATCCTGGTACATCTGTTGACAATTGTGTGAAGCTTGTGAAATACAACTACTGTTTCCTCTGCTGCTTCTTCTTCAACCACTGCTGCTACTGATACTACTTCTTCAACTACCACGACTACAACTGTTGCTACTGCTGCAGCTGCTACTACTACCACTACTTCTTCTTCTACTACCACTACTACTCACACTGCTAATACTTCTACCACTACTTCTACCACCAACACCAGCACCACCACCACCACCACCACTACTACTACTACTTCTACCACCACTACTACTACTACTTCTACCACCACCACCACCACTACTACTACTACTTCTACCACCACCACCACCACTACTACTACTACTACTTCTACCACCACCACCACCACTACTACTACTACTTCTACCACCACCACAACCACTACTACTACTACTTCTACCACCACTACAACCACTACTACTACTACTTCTACCACCACCACAACCACTACTACTACTACTTCTACCACCACTACAACCACTACTACTACTACTTCTACCACCACCACCACCACCACCACCACTACTACTACTACTTCTACCACCACCACCACCACCACTACTACTACTACTTCTACCACCACTACAACCACTACTACTACTACTTCTACCACCACCACCACCACCACCACCACTACTACTACTACTACTACTACCACCACCACCACCACTACTACTACTACTTCTACCACCACTACAACCACTAATACTACTACTTCTACCACCACCACCACCACTACTACTACTACTTCTACCACCACTACAACCACTACTACTACTACTTCTACCACCACTACAACCACTACTACAACTACTTCTACCACCACCACCACCACCACCACCACTACTACTACTACTTCCACCACCACCACAACCACTACTACTACTACTCCTACCTTCACCACCACAACCACTACTACTACTACTACTACCTTCACCACCACAACCACTACTACTACTACTACTACCACCACCACAACCACTACTACTACTACTACTACCACCACCACAACCACTACTACTACTACTACCAATAAAAGAGGGAGACGAAGGGGAGTTAATCAGAAATCTGATTGAGAAAGACGTTGAAGAAAGCCACCATCCGCAACAGACTATCGATCTGTGGGTAGGACTGTTCCGCCATCACAGATGCTCATCAGCAGCCACGGTGCGAGCACAAACAGATATGTCCCGCTCTCATGCAGGTCACCTGGAAACCACTTACGTGGAATGATGGCCTGGAGGTAAGGCGTCCGCCTATGAAGTGAGAGAATCTGAGCGCACAGGTTCAAATTCCGGGACAGTCGCCAGTATTTTCTCCCCCTCCACTAGACCTCGACACCTCTGGACACTAGTCATTCGGATGAGACGATAAACCGAGGTACCGTGTGCAGCAGTGCACTTAGCGCACGTAAAAGAACCCCTGGCAACAAAAGTATTATCCCTGGCAAAATTCTGTAGAAAAATCCACTTCGATAGGAAAACAAATTTTAAATAAAAAATGCAGGCAGGAAAGAATACAAACAGGAGGGGGGTAGGGGATGGGTGCGGGGATGGGGGGTGGGGTGGGGGGCATGGATTTCTCGCTGACCAGACATGAGCACTCTGCATCTCTGTGGAAAAGCGTGCAGAGGGAGTGTCTGAGCAATGCGCTTTTCCCACAAAGTGCAGAGCACGTGGCTACTGTCTTCACAGTGTTGGGGGCACTGTGCTGGAGTGTGTGTGTGTGTGTGTGTGTGTGTGTGTGTGTGTGTGTGTGTGTGTGGTAAGGCACTATCTTTGTCTGGGACTTCAAAGAAAAACATCTATGTGGTTAGGCAGTATTTCTATCGGGGACTTCAAAGAAAAACATGTGTGTGGTTAGGCAGTATTTCTATCGGGGACTTCAAAGAAAAACATGTGTGGGGTAAGGCAGTATTTCTATCGGGGACTTCAAAGAAAAAACATGTCTCTACTGTGTTAATTTCGAAATGGATATGTATATACCAGAAGCAAAAGTACATCAAATATGCTGTGCACTGTCATCACGTTTTTACCTGCTGTAGAAAATCTTCAATTCTGAGCTACACGTATGTATTTAATGGGTGGGGGTCGGACTTGGGGTTGTGAAGATAATGGCAGATTGATGCCTGGGATCCGGTGGGGGGGGGGGGGGGGGGGGGGGGGGGGGTCAGGGTTTGAAACCTTTTGCAGGCAGATATAATTATTATTGTGGGATTTATTTCGTCAATACCGCCCTAGCTGATGTGCAGACTAATACACCGGGAAGACAAAAACAAGACATTGTTGCTTAACTCGAGACTCTAGTTGACGCCTAAATATGTCACGGAAAGAACTGAATAATACAGCAGCCTCATCACGTAATGTCAGTTCAAATCGGTATACTTCATCATCACCATTACACTTCTCCTCACTGATGATCATGAAATAAAGAAAAGCTCAATTTCTGTGACCTTTCATGTCCTGCGTTGATGTAGACTTAGGTTTTAATTTCTCAATAAAGAGAAATTCTCAAATTCTATGGCCTTTCAGGTTCTGCGTTCATAGCGGCTTACGTTTTAATGACACCTCCACTTTCCTACCTGAAGTGAGTCTCAGCCATAGATTTTAATTGAGTGTTCTCCTCCACTTTCACACCTGAGCCATAGGTTTTGATTTCTCCTCCACTTTCCGATCTGGAGTGAGTCTGAGCCACACCTTCAGCCTGAGTTCTTCACTCTGCCTCCTTCTCCTGCTCCATCTCACCCTAGTGTTGGCCCGACACGTCACACAGTCAGGTGGTAAAGAGCAAAAGGAAGCTGAGTGCAGCATGACCACGTGGTTTCCATTTCCGTTTCCGTTTCAAGGTGTCCATATACTACTTCTTCTTCTGCGATCGTGGGCTGCAACTCCCACGTTCACTCGTATGTACACGAATGGGCTTTTACGTGTATGACCGTTTTTTACCCCGCGCCATGTAGGCAGCCATACTCCGTTTTCGGTGGTGTTCCTATACGCTACGTCACATCTGCTGTAAAGAAAAGAAATAAAAAGAAGAGCAGAAGCCCGATCTTTGCACAAACCTAACGCACTGATGAGGCCTTCAGAGCCTACGCTAATTTTGTGTAAAATCATTAACATGAAAATGATGATTTAAAAAATAACGAATAAATAAATAATAAATACAAAAAGAAACAAATAAACAGATGATTTTTTTTAATGAAAAGAAACTGAAAGAATTTCACAAATGAATAAATAGATAATGAACAAATAAAAAAGAACTCAAAGGGATGTTTAAAAGTTAAAGACAGCACGTGCAACGTAATTTAGGGGTTACAGGGTTGTAATGGTTTATAGAGTGTTGTATGAAATGCAGTCCAGTCATTATTGATTAGGAGTGTTGTTGTTCAACTCAGGTTGCTTCGCGTCACAGACAATGTCTTGAGCAGCATCTTCCACTTGTTGTTGTTGTTTTTGGTTTTTTGTTTGTTGCTTTTGGTTGTAGAATGTGTTGTGCAACAGTTGTCAGGCTGTCATTGTTATCGTTTCTAGTGTTGTGTGGAACACAACCGGGATGTTATGGACCAAACAGAGTAACGTGCGCTATAAAATGTTCTGTTCAACACAGTCACCTAGCTGTGGATTTTTCTTTAAATGTGGAAAATAATCTGATTACTGAGTGTCACAAGTGAAAAACAACAAGGTCGTTATGAACTGCAGAGAATGCCACGTGCAAAAACATTCACGTAGTAATGAGAAACAAACTTTTTTCATTTTTTTCTTTAGTTCTGAAACATTTGTCATTGTCTCTCATCCATGTCTCGATCGGAACAGCTTTCAGCAACTCCACCAAAGTACACAGACGATTCTGTACTTTTGCGAAACATTTCTCGTCATCCAGTGTTGTCTCGGGTGTTTGTCAATGGAAAGTAATGCAATCGTCAAAGTATTGGAGTCCCTGAGAAGTTCAGTCTCTCCAACAGAGGGGTGGGGTTGGGAGTGTGTATGTGTGTGTGTGTGAGGGGGGGGGTGGTGGTAAACAAACACGAAGCGTCCATGGTGGTTGGAAGTCAAAGGTCAAAGTGGTCCAGACTCGGCAACACCAATACTACTTCGATGCTCATCGTGAACGCCTTTTATCGCGTCACTGTGTGGAAGCAAAGAGCGAGTTGTCGTGCACGTTTTTCTTTCTCTAATCCCACCGACAGTCGTGCCTGGCTGGCGTGAAAGCACTGAGTGTGTTGTGGTTGGTTTGATTTTGCTTCCCTCAATTGTCTGAAGCGAAGCGTGCAGCGTGGACTTTTCCACTCCACTGGGTCTGTTGGGACAGAGGAAAAGGAACAAATGTTTACTTTGTGCATGTATTCATTTTAAAAATCTGTTTTTTTTTATCCAATATATTTGTTTATTTTATTGTTCAGTTATTCATTTATTTATTCATCTTTTCATTCATTCATTAATTCATTCATTTATCTATCTATCTATCTATCTGTCGATCTGTCGATCTGTCTGTCTGTCTGTCTATCTATCTATCAAACTTCTTTAATGAGACTTTAGTTTAATTCTTTCCATGTTTATTTTTCAATGTGCTTTTATTTTTTATATTTCATTTTTTTTCATTTTATCTGTCCATATCTCTCACAAGGCTAACAGCTCCTCCCACCCCCTCCCTTTCCCCACTTCTGCCCTCCCCTACACCCCACCCACCATTCCCCCCCCTTCCCTCCTCCCCCTCCCCGTTCAGACCCTCTTCTTTCCTTCAATCACTCACACTCACCCCCACTCACCCAGCTCCACTCACTCGTCTCCCCCTGTCTGATTCTGCTCTCCCCTCTCTGTGTCTGTTGTCTCCCCTGTCTGATTCTGCTCTCCCCTCCCTGTGTCTGTTGTCTCCCCTGTCTGATTCTGCTCTCCCCTCTCTGTGTCTGTTGTCTCCCCTGTCTGATTCTGCTCTCCCCTCTCTGTGTCTGTTGTCTCCCCTGTCTGATTCTGCTCTCCCCTCCCTGTGTCTGTTGTCTCCCCTGTCTGATTCTGCTCTCCCCTCTCTGTGTCTGTTGTCTCCCCTGTCTGATTCTGCTCTCCCCTCTCTGTGTCTGTTGTCTCCCCTGTCTGATTCTGCTCTCCCCTCTCTGTGTCTGTTGTCTCCCCTGTCTGATTCTGCTCTCCCCTCTCTGTGTCTGTTGTCTCCCCTGTCTGATTCTGCTCTCCCCTCTCTGTGTCTGTTGTCTCCCCTGTCTGATTCTGCTCTCCCCTCTCTGTGTCTGTTGTCCTCACTTGTCTCCCCTGTCTGATTCTGCTCTCCCCTCTCTGTGTCTGTTGTCTCCCCTGTCTGATTCTGCTCTCCCCTCTCTGTGTCTGTTGTCTCCCCTGTCTGATTCTGCTCTCCCCTCCCTGTGTCTGTTGTCTCCCCCTGTCTGATTCTGCTCTCCCCTCTCTGTGTCTGTTGTCTCCCCTGTCTGATTCTGCTCTCCCCTCCCTGTGTCTGTTGTCTCCCCTGTCTGATTCTGCTCTCCCTTCTCTGTGTCTGTTGTCTCCCCTGTCTGATTCTGCTCTCCCCTCTCTGTGTCTGTTGTCTCCCCTGTCTGATTCTGCTCTCCCCTCTCTGTGTCTCGCGTCCTCTCCCTTGTCACTTCTCCTGTCTATACTTTCCTTGACTGTACTCTCTCTGTCTCTCTCTCTGTCTCTGTCTCTCTGTATCTGTCTCTCTCTCTCTCTCTCTCTCTCTCTCTCTGTCTGTCTGTCTGTCTGTCTGTTTCTCTACCGATTTTTTTTTCCTTTTTCATCTTTTGTGCGTGTGAGGGAGGGCATGGTGTAAAGAAGCTTTCAGCTTATCCAGTTTACCCTCAATAAAACATTTGTTCATTCATCATCATCATCATCATCATCTCTCTCTCTCTCTGTCTCTGTCTCTCTCTGTGTCTCTCTCTCTCTCTGTCTCTGTCTCTCTCTCTCTCTTGACCTCCTCACCCCTGTCCTTTCCTGAACTGTACTCTCTCTCTGTGTCTTTGTCTCTCTCTCCCTGTCTTTGTCTCTCTCTCTGCCTCTCTGTCTCTGTCTCACTGTGTGTGTCTTTGTCTCTCTCTCTCTGTCTCTCTCTCTCTGTGTCTCTCTGTGTCTCTCTCTCTCTGTCTCTCTTTGTCTCTCTCTGTCTCTCTCTGTCTCTCTCTGTCTCTCTCTGTCTCTCTCTCTCTGTCTCTCTGTGTCTCTCTCTCTGTCTCTGTCTCTCTCTCTATTGACTTCTCCTCATCCCTGTCCTTTCCTGAACTCTACTCTCTGTCTCTGTCTGTCTGTCCGTCTGTCTGTCCGTCTGTCTGTCTATCTCTCTCTCTGTCTCTCTCTGTCTCCCCCCCCCTCTCTCTCTCTCTGCATCTTTCTGCCCCTCACACACTCTCTTCATTTGTCCCAAGAAGAGCCTGTGGCTCAATACGACGCCTCTTTTATCTCATGTGGGCCGACTGTTGCCATGATTTGATCATTTTGGGGTTGGTTTGCCAGTTGCACACGTTATCAAAAGACCCACAGTGTGAACACCAACAGGTGCGATGCAGTGTTATGCAGAGCAGATGATGACGACGATGATGATGTTGATGATGATATGGATACTTATATGGGATGACTACGATGACACATATCTCACCTGGGAATCGTAGACCCGCACACAGAACTGGAGAGAGAAACGAAACCAAACGAATCTTTATTTTACCAGGGTAATGAGATAAGCAAAACATATGGGTTCCCCCCCACCCCCAGCCCTGGGGTATAAAAAAGAGGGATGTGGGGGGTGGGGCTACATCAAAAGAACACATGAACACAGGACCATTAACAAGAAAGATGTCCACGAGAAACATCCACTGAAAAATCACACGAGAAACTAATGAAAAAGACAACTATAAAGCAACAAACTACAAGAACTCTCTATCCTCACCCCTACCCCAGTCTCCTTCCCTCCATCCCCATGAACATCGTGAATCCCTCAGATTTCAACATTCAGACGTAAATATAATCACAATCAGAGATATCAAAATCCAGGATGATAGACTGATGACTTTTTTTTCTGGTCTCCAATGACATTAGTCAATGTTAAAAGAAATTAAAAGAAAGAAAAGAAAAAAGAACAAAGCATCTAACAAAATAATAAATTAGTTGTCTTCAACGGAGAAGGAGAGGGAGGGAGGAGAGGGAGGAGTAGAGGGGGAGGAGAGGGAGGGAGGGGAGTGAGGGAGGAGAGGGGAGAGGGATGGAGGGAGGAGAGGGAGGGAGGAGAGGGGGAGTAGTGAGGGAGAAGATGGAGGAAGGAGAGGAAGGGATGGAGGGAGGAGAGAGAGGAAGGAGAGGAAGGGAGGGAGGGAGGAGAGGGAGGGAGGGAGGAGAGGGAGGGAGGAGACGGAGGGATGGAGGAGAGGGATGGAGGGAGGAGAGAGAGGAAGGAGAGGAAGGGAGGGAGGGAGGGAGGAGAGGAAGGGATGGAGGGAGGAGAGAGAGGAAGGAGAGGAAGGGAGGGAGGGAGGAGAGGAAGGGAGGGAGGAGAGGGAGGGAGGGAGGAGAGGGAGGGAGGAGAGGAAGGGAGGGAGGGAGGAGAGGGAGGAAGGAGAGGAAGGGGGGGAGGGAGGAGAGGAAGGGAGGGAGGGAGGAGAGGAAGGGAGGGAGGGAGGGGAGGGAGGAAGGAGAGGGAGGGAGGAAGGAGAGGAAGGGAGGGAGGGAGGGAGGGAGTCAAATAGCAATGCTGAATGAGCAGACCAGACATGAGCACTCTGCATCTCTGTGGAAAAGCGTGCAGAGGGAGTGTCTGAGCAATGCGCTTTTCCCACAAAGTGCAGAGCACGTGGCTACTGTCTTCACAGTGTTGGGGGCACTGTGCTGGAGTGTGTGTGTGTGTGTGTGTGTGTGTGTGTGTGTGTGTGTTGTAAGGCACTATCTTTATCTGGGACTTCAAAAGAAATACATGTCTCCACTACGTTGAAGTTGGAGACAACGTGCAGAGTTTTTGTTGTCATTGTT
>NC_134903.1:25192279-25209779 GCF_041734735.1 Babylonia areolata
TTGTCCTTTCGGACAAGCTGGTCTGTAAAGACCAGCGGCATCTAACGTTTCCAGTCACACTACTCCTCTTTTGTGAGCTGCCGTCCCACTGGCATACATTGCAAGCATTGTTGCACTTTCAGTCTGAGGGTTCCGGGTTCGAATCTCGGTGACGGCGCCTGGTGGGTAAAGGTTGGAGAATTTTCCGATCTCCCAGGTCAACATATGTGCAGACCTGCTACTGCCTGAATCCCCTTCGTGCGTATACGCAAGCAGAAGATCAAATATGCACTTTAAAAGATCCTGTAATCCATGTCAGCGTTCGGTGGGTCATGGAAACAAGAACATACCCAGCATGCACCCCCCCCCCCACCCCCTCCTGAGTATGGCTGCCTACAAGGCGTGGTAAATAATGATAAAAAAAGAGGTCATACACGTCAAATGTTACATGTGTGTCTGAGTGTGTATGTGTGCGTGCCAGAAATCTGATTGAATGACACAGGAAACGAATGATGGGCGCCCAATGGCAGCCGTCAGTCGGCTCTACCCAGGTAGGCAGCCTGTTGTACAAATGACCCCGTGTTGGAAAATGCTTACAGCTTGGCCTCCGACCGAGGATAGGCGCTATTGAAGTATCCATATCAATCAATCAATCAATTCTTTTTCCTGGTGTTCACAGCAGCACCACCAGTCCAGTTCTGACGATGAATGAATGACGTTGTTTTCTCCACCTCTTCGTGGCTGCCATAGAGTGGTGTCCTGAGTGGAGTGTCGACAGGCCACATCTTGACGCCGACAAAATGATAGTAAAGAGTGCTAACTCTCTCCATTCACAAGGTACACAACTTCAAGTCAATGCTGCTCATGCTACAGATTCAACCAGCACACAGGTAAACAAAAGGTACAATGGAACAAACCCAGACACTCCCTCAAAAAGGCATTGTTTATCAATTTCTTGACTTGCCTGTTTGTACAGGGGGATAGTTTTGGAGGATGTCCTCCGCTGTCTGGCTTTTCTGTCCACATGAACAGGTGGGAGATGGCACCAGCTTCAGTTTTCGCTACAAGTGATAGTTCAGTCTGTTGTGACCAATGTGAAGTCTCACCAGCACAGTGATAGTTCAGTCTGTTGTGACCAGTGTGAAGTCTCACCAGGACAGTGATAGTTCAGTCTGGTGTGACCGGTGTGAAGTCTCACCAGGACAGTGACAGTTCAGTCTGGTGTGACAGGTGTGAAGTCTCACCAGGACAGTGATAGTTCAGTCTGTTGTGACCAGTGTGAAGTCTCACCAGGACAGTGATAGTTCAGTCTGGTGTGACCGGTGTGAAGTCTCACCAGGACAGTGATAGTTCAGTCTGTTGTGACCGGTGTGAAGTCTCACCAGGACAGTGATAGTTCAGTCTGTTGTGACCGGTGTGAAGTCTCACCAGGAGAGTGATAGTTCAGTCTGTTGTGACCGGTGTGAAGTCTCACCAGGACACTCTGCTCTCTCTGGGTAACGTGTGGTTGTCGTCCCTGATTGTTGTTGGGGGCGTAAACACCGTGATGATGGACTTCATCGTTCTGAAGCCAACCCTGTTCCAGCCATGTTTTCACGAGAGAGTGGACGCTCTACCATCCACCCAGGCATACGTGTGCGTGCTTGCTTTCCACGGTGTACTGTCCGTGCAGTACGCCTTTGAGTCAGTGCCGTGTGACGGTGACATGAAATGATTTGGTTTGTGTGGTTGTGGATCTGTGAAGTGTCATTCTGTTCGGAAGTGTGCAGGTTTGAAGTTAGTTTTTGGTGGTGGTGGTGGTGGTGGTGTGTGTGTGTGTGTGTGTGTGAAAGGAAAGAGGGAGATAAGAAAGGGAGAGAAAAAAACAACAACAACGTTATTTGTGATACACACAAACTTTAACTGCATGCCATCTGGTTCGACATGTACATAAGCTCATCCATTAGCAGACATTTAACGCAGAATGGTAAGACGCTTATCTTCCATTATCTTCCGTGTGGGTCTGGGTTCCAATCCAGTTCTCGCCTTTTTTTTTTTTTTTTTCTTTTTTTTTTGGTACGCTTACAATTGACTTCATCAAGTTTTTGCGCCTTATAAATATTGGTAGTAGTAGTAGTTTTTTTTTTAATGTATTGTCTATTATTTATTATTTATTTACTTATTTCTTTTTATTTTATTCATTTATTTATTCATTATTATTTTTGTTTGTTTGTTTTGTTTTGTTATTTTATTTTATTTATTTTATTTCATCTTTTTTTTCTTCTTTTTTTTCACTTATTTTATTTTATTTTTTCTTCTCAAGGCCTGACTAAGCACGCCGGGTAACGCTGCTGGTCAGGCATCTGCTTGGCAGATGTGGTGTACCGTATATGGATTTGTCCGAACGCAGTGACGCCTCCTTGAGCTACAGATACTGATTGACTGGGAAATCTAACTGAGCATACAGTTATTCTGATGAAACGATAAGCTTAGGTCCCGTATGCAGCACACACTTTGCGCACTGATAAAGAAACCATGGAAACAAAAATGTAATTGGTGAAAATTCTGTAGAAGAAATCCAAATCCTCTCTGATTGGCACACAAATTTCTCTGCATGCACTCAAGGCCTGATTAGCGCTTTGAGTTATTCTGCTGGTCAGGCATCTGCCTAACAGATGTGGTGGTGTAGCGTGTATGGATGTGCCAGAACACAGTGACGCCTACTTCCGACACCGACACTAAAACTGAAGCAGAGATTTCACGTCCAAAATGAACAGCAACAAACGCAAGCCTTTTTCATCATCATAAGACGTCTGCATTCCAAAAACTGGTTCCTCCAATGTCAGGACACAAGAAAAAAAACATCGGAGGAGAGCAGTTAGTGAGAGCAGTCAGGACATAGTGCGTGCAGTTTTTATTTGTTTTTCCTATCGAAGTGTATTTTTCTACAGAATTTTGCCAGAAACATCCCTTTTGTTGCCGTGGGTTTTTTCATGTGCATTAAGTCCATGTTGCACACGGGACCTCGGTTTACTGTTTCATCCGAATGACTAGCGTCCAGACCACCACCACTCAAGGTCTAATGGAGGGGGAGAAAATATCGGCGGCTGAGCCGTGATTCGATCCAGCGCGCTCAGATTCTCTCGCTTCCGAGGCAGACGTGTTACCTCTGTGCTGGAAGAGCCGAAAGCAAATGTGCAGTGTACAAACGAAAAACGTGTATTCGTTTGAACTAGGAAAGATCTGCAGACGCTCAAAGAAGGTCTTCTTGGGGTGAACGAAACCTTTACCCGAAGAGTGGACATCTTGAAGAGCAGTCTGTTCACTGTGCGGCAGGACTTGGCAGGACCACAGTCATGCATCATTTGTGTTCAAGCAAAAGTTGCAGACTACGATATGTCATAATAACTTGACGTCATCCGTAAATTACGTCACGCCTTGTCTGTCTGCGGCTGATGAACGGCCAGCTGTGACAGTTGCCGTGACATTGTGGTACCCTCAGATGTTGGTACACGTCAACATACCGGAGTAGTGTACTGCCATAGCTGTAAGTACAAAACCAACCGTTTCAAGTGTCCTATTCAGCAAGTACAGTGTTCCCGTTCACCCTGTCAATTGACAATTGATAATTCCCCCTGGCCCAACCTTGTGTTCCTACCATACTTTCTTTACCTTCCCCTTCGTTCCACTGCCCTTCCCGACATCATACAAACAATATGGAGTCTCGGACTAGGGGTAACGCGTCCGCCAAAAAAGCGAGAGAATCTGAGCGCACTGGTTCGAACCACACCCGCAGTCGCCAGTATTTTCCTACCCTCCACTGGACCTTGAGTGGTGGTCTGGACGTTTGTCATTCAGATGAGACGATAAACCGAGGTCCCGTGTGCAGCATGCACTTAGCGCACGTAAAAGAACCCGCGGCTACAAAAGGGTTGTCCCTGGAAAAACACTGTAGAAAAATCCACTTCGATAGGAAATCAAACAAAATTGCTGGCAGAAAATACACAAAAAAGGTGGCGCTGTCAGTGTAGCCACGCGCTCTCCCTGAGGACAGCAGCCCGAATTTCACACAGAGAAATCTGTTGTGACAAAAAGAGTAATACAAATACAAATATACCAGTTGAACAACGTTACAGTGTGTGCATTTTGTGTCACCCCCTCCTCTCAACGAAGACACAAGCCTTCGTACTCATCGACTACCCCGGGTATCTACACCAGAAGGGCAGGCTGCCCGAGGACCCGCAGCAGATGAAGAAGGACTCCTCGCTTCGTTCACAGCTTGAGGCCAGCAAGGAAAGTCAGGACCTGAGGGAGGCAGAGAACAATATGGATCAGCACTGTCGGCTCTTGAACCTTCATATGCATGGGACAGGGGAGGCGTGGAGATGGGCAGAAGAGACAGTGACCGAATGTTTCTTCTTTTCTTCTTCTTCTTCGTTCGTGGGCTGCATCTCCAACGTTCACTCGTATGTACACGAGTGGGCTTTTACGTGTAACACCGTTTTTACCTCCACCATGTAGGCAGACATACTCCGTTTTCGGGGGTTATATGTCTCAAAATGTGTCAATGATTACAATCAGCTGTTGGCTGTGGTCGTATGTCCCGAGGACACAGAAAGTGCTTCGGGGAGACCAGGGAGACTGACAGAAGACGTAGAGCAGACCCAGACCCATTCTTGTGTGAATCTTCTCCATTTAAAAAGAAGAAGACTGACACTTTGCCAAATAGGAGAAAACTGTTAAACAGACTGGTGTATCAGTCAGTGAAGACCTAAGTATAACACTCTCATTATGACAATCTGCATACTGCTGAAGCTAACAATCATTCTGCAATAATGTCAGCTGGCAGGCAAACAATCATTCTGCAACATTATCGGCTTGAAGGCAAACAGTCATTCTGCAACAATATCAGCTTGAAGGCTAACAATCGTTCTGCAACAATATCAGCTTGAAGGCAAACAATCATTCTGCAACAATATCAGCTTGAAGGCTAACAATCGTTCTGCAACAATATCAGCTTGAAGGCAAACAATCATTTTGCAACAATGTCAGCTTGCAGGCAAACAATCATTCTGCAACAATGTCAGCTTGCAGGCAAACAATCATTCTGCAACAATGTCAGCTTGCAGGCAAACAATCATTCTGCAACAATGTCAGCTTGCAGGCAAACAATCATTCTGCAACAATGTCAGCTTGCAGGCAAACAATCATTCTTCAACATTATCAGCTTGCAGACTAGCAATCATTCTGCAACAATGCCAGCTTGCAGGCAAACAATCATTCTGCAACAATATCAGCTAGCAGGCTAACAATCATTCTGCAACATTATCGGCTTGAAGGTTAACAATCATTCAGCAACATTATCGACTAGCAGGCTAACAATCATTCTGCAAAAATATCAGCTTGCAGACAAACAATCATTCTGCAACAATATCAGCCAGCAGGCAAACAATCATTCTGCAACAATGTCAGCTAGCATGCTAACAATCATTCTGCAACAATATCAGCTAGCAGGCTAACAATCATTCTGCAACAATATCAGCTAGCAGGCTAACAATCATTCTGCAACAATATCAGCTAGCAGGTTGACAATCATTCTGCAGCAATATCACCTAGCAGGCTAACAATCATTCTGCAACATTATCAGCGAACAGGCAAGCAATCATTCTGCAACAATGTCAGTTAGCAGGCTCGGCTAGCAGGCTAACAATCATTCTGCAACAATGTCAGCTAGCAGGCAAACAATCATTCTGCAGCAATGTCAGCTAGCAGGCTAACAATCATTCTGCAACAATATCAGCTAGCAGGCTAACAATCATTCTGCAGCAATGTCAGCTAGCAGGCAAACAATCATTCTGCAACAATATCAGCTAGCAGGCTAACAATCATTCTGCAACAATGTCAGCTAGCAGGCTAACAATCATTCTGCAACAATATCAGCTAGCAGGCTAACAATCATTCTGCAACAATATCAGCTAGCAGGTTAACAATCATTCTGCAACAATATCGGCTTGGTGTTCGAATAACTGCGGAATGCCATCATACCCCGTTTTCTTTCACAGTTTCCACTAGAACCAAGACCCAAAGGTGCATGCCCTGTCCATCTCTGTGGATCCAAAGGGGATGTAGATCGGCATCTGTGTCCAGCCAGGTGTCTCAAGTGCCACTCGGACAGATCTCGCAGTAAGAGTTCCTCTCAGAGACGTCTTTTCTTCTCCATCAATGAGAACAAACACATGTCAGCTGGCATCATTTCTTGATGGGTCTCCCATGTAGCTCTGAATGCCTTGACTCTGGTCCAGAGATGTACTGGCACTGTGTTTAGGTGAAATTAGTACTGTAATTCTAGCTGTGTGTTATTTGGGCATTGTAAGGCATGTGAATGTAAATATTTAGATTGGTTTTTACGTATTGCGAATTTTTTTTTATTTATCTCTTCAAAATATAATGATATTAGTGTTAAGTATTCGGGCATAAGATACGATGATATAGATATTGTGATGTTTGATTTTTTTTTTCAAAATTATGTGGAGCGAGTTGTTTTTGTATAATGTTCATAATTGTTTATCAGTGTATAGTGTCTATGTAGGGTTACGTATGGAAGTTGTAATTTTAGTATTTAAATGCATGTTTTAAATATAATGTTTTCACACTGAACAGCACAACTGAGCGTTTTGTTTCTATGGAAAGACACTGTATTAATCAAATTCTTGTTATTATCAGTTCCAGAACCCAGCAGACGAGGTGACTCGTTGTTCTTCCTGTGGGTCTGTCAGTTGATGTTGTACAGTGCGAAGACCTCTGCCATCACCGCTGTCACCACTGCCCATCCACCCCACCTGGAGGAAGTCTGTGCAGGTGCGGAATACCTGAGAAACCAGACCACCACCAACAGCACAGTCCTTCATGTCAACGTGTCAAGGTGTGCCACTGACCTGCCACAGTTCCCAGCACACCAGGGACTGGTGTATGGGGTGTGTGATGGCTCCACCCCTTTCTGTCTGCTGCACGTGCTGGTACCCCAGGGTATGTATGTCCGTGCTCACGTTCAACGGATGGGATATTGGTGTGGTTCCAGATTCTGGAGAATGGCTTTATATGACAAACGGAATTTCAGACAAGATGATCCTTGGGCACAGTTGAAATGCAATTTTCATTCTCTGCGTGAAGTATTTTTCGAGTTGAGTGCGAACCACATGCTTATATTGAACTATGACCGTCCTGAAGTTATAAGCATGATCGGAAAGACAAAAAGCATCAATTATATCACACACTCACAAGGACACCATGTGTATGTGACGGTGCCTTATGCAGGAAAATTACTTGCACTCTATGAAGAAGTGGAAGCCCCCCCTGGATGGGTCATCATGGTCAGTTTCCAGCAGTCATACTCACACGTGTGTCAGGATATAACAACAGAACTGATCTACTTTAAACCAAACACAACACGACCCATTCCCCTGGGCTTATGCTCTGCATATCAGAAAAGGGCTGAAATAATTCTCAGCTCATTTCTTCAAGTTAAACTTCGTTCCTCGTGGATGAACACAGATTGCGTTTTGAAAATATTCTTTTCTTTTCTTTCCAAAAGCAATGAACCCACAAAGTCAGCAGATGGTGCGTTCAATTGCTCCGTGGATCACTATTCTGCATTTCAGGATCATCTGCACTGTAACTTCAAGCCAGAGTGTGAAGATGGACAAGATGAAACAGAGCACTGTCCCTTCAGCAGTGCTGACTGCCAGGGTCTGGTGGCTTCCTATGAAAAGTGCTTCCAACTGGTCGAATTTGACGTGTGGATTCCACAGCAACTTGCAAAGAGAGAATGTCAGAAAATGGGTGGAACGTTGGCTTCAATGAAGACAAGGACAGAACAGAATGACTCTCTGAGCATTTTCAAAAACTTCTATTTTTTTGAAACGCTTATTTATTACACTTCAGGTTGGTACAGGTGTCCTTTCTTCTACAGTAAATTCCGTAAATGGTCTGACGATACTGTGATATACGACCTGGATCACTTCAGATCGGACACACCGTATCATCCTTCAAGAACTGTGCAAATGATGAGTCTGGAATCCATGCAGCTTAAACACAGGGATATGCTGGCCGAAAGAGTACTAAATGACGTTCTATGCGAAAAAGATTCAAATTTCAAAAATCGCATGCCGTCACAAATTGAGTTCAGCCATTTTAATTCACCTCAGTCCCCCTTTCACCAAACACGACAGAACGTGTTTGTTTGTTCAGAAGGTCACATGACACGATCATTTTTGTTGTGTGATCGCAACTGGCACTGTGGGGGAACAAGGGTTAAACAGCATTGCCTTATCTTTGCCGAGACTAATCTGACCACTGTGACGATTGTTCCTGGAGAAAGAACCGTTTCCACGGATGCTGCATTTAGATGTGATGACGGCAACTCTGTCGTCCACTACACTTTGGTGTGTGACTTCAGACAGGATTGTCCAGACAACAGTGATGAGTCATTCTGTAACCATCCCTCATGTGACGGGTTTCAGTGTTCCAACGGTCAGTGTGTGATGCACAGCCAGCGATGCAATGACCACTCAGACTGTGTGGACGACTCTGACGAAACCAGCTGTTTGACAGACAGTGTCTATAGCAGTCAGAACACAGAAGGCAGAAAGCATCGGTTAGTTGTCAGTCTTGACGGTACTGGTTACTTTACCCAGCATTCAGTGCAAGCTGAGGGGCCATGTCCCCATACTCACTACGGCTGTACAAGCAGCTGGATGTATTGTCTCCCTGTGTATACTCGGTGCAATGGATTTTCTGACTGCATCTATGGAGAAGATGAAGAGAACTGTGAGAGAGTGACCTGCCCAGGTTTCTACCGTTGTAAGGCATCCACAGTGTGTGTCCATGCAGATGATATGTGTGATGGCTGGGGTCAGTGCCCACAGCGGGATGATGAACTGATGTGTGACAGGAGTTGTCCCAAGAGCTGCCTGTGTCACGGTCACTCCTTTTTGTGTCGTGAACGTTTCTCTTCCTTTCTCTTCCCTCAGCTTCGCTACGTGGACGCTACAGGCTCAGGAATGGTGCCGTCTGACTTCATCGCCAATCCCTGTCTTGTGTACCTGAAGCTGGGTCACTGTTCAATAACTAATATCTCCACAATGACGCTCCCCAACTTGCAAGTCATTGATCTTCAACATAACAATTTGACATCTCTAAATATGGTCATTTTCCTTGAACTACCGAATCTAATTTTTCTGAACTTAAGAAGCAATCCTGTTAGACCAACAAGACATTCCTTAAAAGGTGTGCATCATACCCTTAGAGGTATTGATTTATCAAGAACACATATGGAGATACTTGATCAAGATTTATCCATATATTTGCCACTTGTAAATGAAGTGAATCTGTCCTTTACTGACACCAAAACAATTGGACGTGCAGGCTTTCATTACATACCAAAACTGACCAAAATTGACCTTCAAGGGAACGCTATCAATGAATTTCCATTTGACTTATGGGAAGGACTGAATGCATTAAAAATAATTTTTGCGTCAAATTATAGACTGTGCTGTGATAATTTACTGCCAAGTCTGTTGACAGAGATAAAATGCTCAGCACCTAGCCCAGTGCTGTTCTCGTGCACAGCACTAATACCAACCACAGTGCTGGAGTTCTTCTTTTGGCTGATATGCACTTCAACTGTTCTGGGAAGCTTTGTTTGCTACGTGGCTCTATATGCAGCCAGGAAAAAGCTTGGAAGCTGCTTTATCACATTTGTTGCCCACTTGCTGTTTGCCAGTGTGTGTATGGGAATCAATGTCGGTATAACTATCGTGGCTAATGAAGTTTTCAAAGGAAGATACATTTTGCAGGAAAAAGCATGGACCAGCAGTGTGACTTGTCAAGTGGCAGGGTTTCTCTGCATTCTGTCCAGTCAGCTGTCCATGCTGACCATCTGGTTTCTCACACTGGGTCACACCATGGCGGCTTGTGCTCCTGTCAGCTCGTGGAGATTCAGAACACAGTTCACAGCCTTGACCTGTGCAGTGACCTGGTTCCTTGCACTCTCCTTGTCCCTGATACCTTTCGTTCCAGCGTTGTCACACTGGGGCCTCAACAGCCAGTCAGGTCTGTGTCGTCTGGCTTTATTTGTTCACTACACGTCCAGTCAGGAGTTCAGGTGGTTCACAGTGATCGCCATATTCAACTTCACTTTGAGCGTAATGATCGTGACATGTCAAGCTGTCATTTACAAACGGTCACCAAAATACCTGATTAGACTTGATGCCATAAACAGATCTGTGTATTATTCTGCCCAGCTGATTGGAAACGTGGCTGTAGTGGAAGCTGTTTTCTGGTTCTCTCTTGGTCTGGTCACAATGATGACTTTGCACAGTGCTGCTGTGTCAGTGAAGATACGTGACAGTCTAGTTGTGTTCGTGTTACCACTCAGCTCTTCCCTGAACCCTGTACTGTACATGTGGAATGTGGCCTCACATCGACGACAGCGAGTGCAAGAAGAGAAACTGCTGGGTGTGTTTAAATCACGACTTCCTTGTCAAGTAAACAAAGGAGCTAAAATAAAGGAATGAACGATGGAATGAATAAGTGACACACTGAATGAGTAGATGGCAGGCAGAACGATGAACAGAGATAGATAAATACCTAGCTTGCTAGGAAGGCAGAAAAGACAGGTAGGTAGGTTTGGTAGGTACTACGGAGGACTGACAGACAGCAAATTACGCAGGCAGATAGTTAGATGGTAAATTAGTCGGTACGTAAATAAGCAGAAAGGTGTTTGATAGATACGTGATTATACAGACAGACAAGTGTTAGATAGATATGTAGCCGAGCGCACAGCTAGCTATAATGACTGCTTCACACACAAGCTGTTTAGCAGACGACATTTTGCACTTGACCCACTGGTCTTCAATGACTCACACGTAATGCACAACGCCTTTCAAATTTTGAATGAAGTCCCGTCTAAACAAATGCCCCAAACATTTATTAAACCAAATTTATGTATCATTCACTGCCAGATTATGTCTGTTGTACTTACACACACACTTAAATCAGTTAGAAGCTTATTTGATTTTAGTTTAATTGTTGTCAGTGAAGGGACTTCAACTGACGCTAGATTTACGTCATTTTGTCTTTTTGTCACATATAATGTTACAATCTTCAATTCTATATATGATCACTTATTGTACCCTACAACCATACTATTATAGTGTTTGGATGAGCATAGATCAGGCACTTAGAAGTAAGAAAGCCGATTTTCATTGTCGATACAACGACAATCACTTCATAACCAGTACGGCTTGGGCCAAATTGAGATGTGTGTTTCTGACACACAGTATTTAGTTAATGATCTCTTCCACTGGATCAGTAAACAGCATGTATTATATACTGGCAGAATTCTTTTGTGAAGGACTATGACTCTCAAACTAGGAGGCAAAATTGCACTGGCTCTTAGTGCTGCAGCCTTGTGAGCTAGTTGGCCTTTGGGAACCATCCCAACGCCGACTGTCCTAAAACCCTCTTGGCCGAGAGAGAGATGTACTTGGGCAAGACACTCTCCACTATAATCAAATTCTAGCCCAAATAGTCGGAACAGCTGTTTCCTCCTCTGCTGTTCTGATGGTCATAGTCGGACACGACTGACTATCATATATATATATATATATATATGGCTGCCTCTGTATGTCCTTGGCCTGTGCGAAGGAGATTTCTGTCCTGTAAATTCAGTGATTCTTTTGTTACCACTTTATAATACTACCACTCGGCTTACGGTTACAAAAATGGCGTCGCCGACAGGGTATTGATCCAAGGAATCGATCACATGATAGCCCTTTAAATGTTGTTTCAGTTCTTTAATCCAAATCCATTTTCAAAATGTATTCCAAATTAAATCAAGCCTTACCACCCAGTCGTTTACAGATAGATAGATAATATATATATATGTGTGTGTGTGTGAGTGTGTAGAGGGATGGTGAGAAAGAGAGAGTCAGTCAGACAGACAGATAGGTAGACAGACACGTATGAGGCTCAACTGATCGCTTGATACAACACCAGCAACTCACAGAGGGAGACAGATGGACACAGACAGACAGACAGAACCAGAGTCAGACACAGACACAAACACAGAGATAGAGACGGAGACATGGAGATGATATGGAGACACAGAACAGAACGCAGGAAAGCAAGGAAACAATGGAAGGAAGAGTATCAGTATCAGTAGCTCAAGGAGGCGTCACTGCGTTCGGTCATATCCATAGACGCTACACCACATTTGCCAAGCAGATGCCTGACCAGCAGCGTAACCCAACGCGCTTAGTCAGGCCTTGAGAAAAAAGAAGAAGAAAATATTATATAATAAAATAACAAAAATAGACACAGTGATGATAAATAAGCAAATAAATGTAAAACATGCAGACATACATTCATGGAAGGAAAAACTGAACAAGAATAGCCATAGTAGGGCTGAGATAAGATATTGGGTCAGCTATTTAACAGTGATGCAGAGTGTCACATCGTAACACAGAGATGAGATATTGGGTCAGCTATTTAACAGTGATGCAGAGTGTCACATCGTAACACAGAGATGAGATATTGGGTCAGCTATTTAACAGTCATGCAGAGTGTCACATCGTAACACAGAGATGAGATATTGGGTCAGCTATTTAACAGTGATGCAGAGTGTCACATCGTAGCACAGAGATGAGATATTGGGTCAGCTATTTAACAGTGATGCAGAGTGTCACATCGTAGCACAGAGATGAGATATTGGGTCAGCTATTTAACAGTGATGCAGAGTGTCACATCGTAGCACAGAGATGAGATATTGGGTCAGCTATTTAACAGTGATGCAGAGTATCACATCGTAACACAGAGATGAGATACTGGGTCAGCTATTTAACAGTGATGCAGAGTGTCACATCGTAGCACAGAGATGAGATATTGGGTCAGCTATTTAACAGTGATGCAGAGTGTCACATCGTAGCACAGAGATGAGATATTGGGTCAGCTATTTAACAGTGATGCAGAGTGTCACATCGTAGCACAGAGATGAGATATTGGGTCAGCTATTTAACAGTGATGCAGAGTGTCACATCGTAGCACAGAGATGAGATATTGGGTCAGCTATTTAACAGTGATGCAGAGTGTCACATCGTAGCACAGTGATGAGATATTGTGAAAGATGCTGACACTGTGGGAGTGATGGAATTGTCACAACATAGCACTGATAAGAGATACTGGGGCATATATTGAAAGGGTGAGAGTGATGAATATGTCACATCATAAGCCTGAAATGAGATATTGGGGAGTTTCAGTTTCGGTAGCTCAAGGAGGCGTCACTGCGTTCGGACAAATCCATATCCGCTGCACCACATCTGCCAAGCACATGCCTGACCAGCAGCGTAACCCAACGCGCTTAGTCAGGCTTTGAGAGATACTGGGGAAGGTGTTGACGCTGTGGGAGTGATGAAATTGTCACAACGTAGGACTGATATCAGATACTGGGGCAGCTGTTTGACAATACGACAGTGACTCAAGGTGTCACCTCGTAGGACTGAGATGAGATAAAGTACAGAATTTTGAAGACAATTATGCAGAGTGTCACTTTTTAGGCCTGAGATGAGATATTGGGACGGCTGTTTGACAAGGTAACAGTGATGAGAGTGTAACATCGTAGGACTGAGATGAGATATTGGGACGGCTGTTTGACAAGATAACAGTGATGAGAGTGTAACATCGTACGACTGAGATGAGATATTGGGACAGATGTTTGACAAGGTAACAGTGATGAGAGTGTAACATCGTAGGACTGAGATGAGATATTGGGACGGCTGTTTGACAAGGTAACAGTGATGAGAGTGTAACATCGTAGGACTGAGATGAGATATTGGGACGGCTGTTTGACAAGGTAACAGTGATGAGAGTGTAACATCGTAGGACTGAGATGAGATATTGGGACAGATGTTTGACAAGGTAACAGTGATGAGAGTGTAGCATCGTAGGACTGAGATGAGATATTGGGACGGCTGTTTGACAAGGTAACAGTGATGAGAGTGTAACATCGTAGGACTGAGATGAGATATTGAAAATATAACAAACTATTTATACCGCAAACATGCATGTAGTAAATATTTTATACTAGACAGTTGAGATACAATGTAGCAAAGTGTGATTATCAAAAGCAGCCTCTAGTTTTATAAGTATAGACAGCTGAGATATAATGTAGCAAAGTGTGGTTATCAAAAGCAGCCTCTAGTGTTATAAGTATAGACAGCTGAGATATAATGTAGCAAAGTGTGGTCATCAAAAGCAGCCTCTAGTTTTCTAAGTATAGACAGCTGAGATATAATGTAGCAAAGTGTGGTTATCAAAAACAGCCTCTAGTTTAATAAGTATAGACAGCTGAGATATAATGTAGCAAAGTGTGGTCATCAAAAGCAGCCTCTAGTTTTATAAGTATAGACAGCTGAGATATAATGTAGCAAAGTGTGGTCATCAAAAGCAGACTCAGTCTGGTCATCAGGGGAACCGAATTTGAGCGTGAAGATTCTTGTAAATACTTGGGCGTCCACTGACAAGCAGAACACAGATACTGTCGCCAAGAAGGACCAGGCAAACTTCCTTCAGGAAACACGTACAATGAACACTCTTTTGCATGTGTTTAATGCTTCTGTTGTCTCGGGAATCTGAACGTTAGATTCTGTCTGCTTCGTTGGCTGAAAGTGTAAACAAGAGTGATGATTAGTTTCAGTTTCAGTTCCTCAACAAGGCGTCACTGCGTTCGTACAAATCCATATACGCTGCACCACATCTGCTAGGCAGATGGCTGACAGCAGCATAACCCAACGCGCTTGTCAGGCCTTGAGTGCATGCTTATTTTTATGTATTTCTTTTTACATCATTTTTGCCAGAAGACAACACTCTCGTTGCCATGGGTTCTTTTTTCAGTGCGCCAAGTGCGCGCTGCTCTCGCGACCTCGGTTTATCGTCTCATCCGAATGACTAGATGCTCAGTTTGATTTTCCGGACCAGCTTGCGAGAAAAGGCGAGAGGGGGATTCGAACCCACACCCTCACGGACTCTCTGTATTGGCTGCTGAGCGACTTAACCATTCTGCCACCGAGTGATGACTGATGGAATCATCAAGAAAGGCGGGAATCTTCATGGCGCTGTGGACACACTCTGCAACAAGTGGGTGACAAACAACCTGACTGGCACTCAAATGATGAGACATGTCCACTGAGGAAATAGATTTGTATTTGTATTTGTATTTCTTTTATCACAACAGATTTCTCTCTGTGAAATTCGGGCTGCTCTCCCCAGGGAGAGCACGTCGCTATAATACAGGGCCACCAATTTTTTTTTGTATTTTTTTCCTGCGCGCAGTTTTATTTGTTTTTCCTATCGAAGTGGATTTTTTCTACAGAATTTTGCCAGGAACAACCCTTTTGTTGTCGTGGGTTCTTTTACGTGCGCTAAGTGCATGCTAGCACAAGGGACCTCGGTTTATCATGTCATCCGAATGACTAGCGTCCAGACCATCACTGAAGGTCTAGTGGAGGGGGAGAAAATATCGGGGGCCGAACCGTGATTCGAACCAGCGCGCTCAGATTCTCTCGCTTCCTATGCGGATGCGTTACCTCTAGGCCATCACTCCACTTAGATTGACAGACACGTGATCAAAGTCCAGGTTTTAGACAGGCAGGTCCACTAACTGGATTGTTCCTCGAGCCACCTGCCTGTTTAGCAAGGACAGAAAGACAGTCGTCTTGATTGTGTGTGTGTGTGTGTGTGTGTGTGTGTGTGTGTCCCAATTATGATCAGTTACGAAATACGAGGGTCATTCAATAAATAAGGTGAATTTTTCGGTATAAGGACTTCTAATACAGATAGAAGCTTACTTTTTTCTCTTTTTTTTCAACGTAGTCTCCCAGCACTGTCACACACTTTTCCCATCTGTGCACAAGCTTCCGTATTCCCTCAGCGTAAAAATCTTTGGACTGATGTCTCAGCCAGTCGCTCACAACACTTTCGACTTCATCATCACTTTCAAACTTCGTGCCTCTCGTGAACGCTTTCAAGGGACCAAACAGGTGAAAGTCTGAAGGGGCAAGGTCTGGGCTGTAAGGGGGATGAGGGAGCAGTTCCCAGCCCAGCTCGTTGATGGTCTGTACCGTTCGGACCCTCCTCTGTTTGTGCTCTGGAGTAAGCATCTTTGGCACTCACCGGCAGCTGACCTTCGAGTAGCCAAGGTCATCATGGACAATTTTGTGTGCTGCCCCAACAGATAAGCTCAAAGTCCTTGCAATGTCATCCACTGTCACCCTTCTGTCAGACTGAATGAGGTCATTGACTGATTCGATCACCTCAGGAGACCTCACTTCTGTAGGCCTTCCAGGCCTGTCTTCATCCTCAACACTGCTCTGTCCTTCTTTAAACAATTTAGCCCACTTGTAGACATTTTTTCGGCTGAAACATGTGGCACCATACACAGCTGACATTCTCCTATGAATTTCAACTGGTTTGCACCCTTCAGCAACCAAAAACTTGATAACTGACCGCTGTTCAATCCTGGAGCATGCTTCTTGGTCGGCCATCTTTGTTAATCGCCAAAACTCTCAAAGTTTTTTTTAATCTGCAAAACAAATTAAATCCATGTGAAAAAGAAGTAAAACAAAGCAAAAAACAAAAAAAAGTAAGCTTCTATCTGTATTAGAAGTCCTTATACCGAAAAATTCACCTTATTTATTGAATGACCCTCGTAGATATGTTCCTAAAAATATTTGTCTCCAAAATCGGTTTTTAATTTTTGTAATATGCTCAAAGGAGGAAAAAAAAAAAGAAGTCATTTTAGCTGTAAGTAAGATGATTAGATTTGCAAATGTTGCCTAGCTACACTTTTGGAGTTAAAAGACATTTGTGTTTTCTCAACTTTTATGTGACATTGTCGTGTATTGTGTATTTGGAAATGTTTGTTCTGGGCATGAAAAGATTATTTTGCAGTAATCCTCCATACTCCAATAGGAGTGAAAGGATACTTGAAACTTGTGCGTGAGTGTGTCTGTGCGTGAGTGTGTGTTTGTGTGTGTGTGTGTGTGTCTGTGTGTGTGTGTGTGTGTGTGTGTGTGTGTGTGTGTGTGTGCGTGTCTGTGTCTGTGTCTGTGTGTGTGTGTGTGTGTGTGTCTGTGCGTCAGTGTGTGTGTGTGTGTGTGTGTGTCTGTGTGTGTGTGTGTGTGCGTGTGTGTGTGTGTGTGTGTGTGTGTGTGTGTGTGTCTGTGCGTCAGTGTGTGTATGTGTGCGTGTGTGTGTGTGTTTGTGTGCGTGTGTGTGTGTGTGTCTGTGTGTGTATGTGTGTTTGTGCGAGTGTGTGCGTCTATATGAAAGTGTGTGCGCGCGCGCGCGTGTGTGTGTATGTGTGTGTGTCTGTGTGTGTGTGTGTGTGTGTGTGTGTGTGTGTGTGTGTGTGTGTGTGTGTGTGTGTGTGTGAAGGGAAGCTCGGAAACAGACACACAGGCATAGGGGAGACAGCATGATGGAATGG
>NC_134903.1:25214779-25217279 GCF_041734735.1 Babylonia areolata
AATTGGGGTGAAACGCTGTTAACGTCGTCTCTTTCGCCGTTCGTATGGAGAGAGTTAAATTTTGAAGACAGCAAGTCCCATCTTCACTTGCATGTACGAGCTGTCTTCTACGTGTATGAAGGTTCTGTCCCAACATCAGGCCAGACCTTCTCCGATTTCAGGGATGTGCACTGTATTGTATTGTATTTCTCTTTTTATCATAACGGATTTCTCTGTGTGAAAATATTTTAATTCGGGCTGCTCTCCCCAGGGAGAGCGCGTCGCTATACTACAGTGCCACCCATTTTTTTTGTATTTTTTCCTGCGCGCAGTTTTATTTGTTTTTCCTATCGATGTGGATTTTTCTACACAATTTTGCCAGGAACAACCCTTTTGTTGCCGTGGGTTCTTTTACGTGCGCTAAGTGCATGCTGCACACGGGACCTCGGTTTATCGTCTCATCCGAATGACAGCATGCTGGGTATGTTCCTGTTTCCATTACCCACCCAACACTGACGCGGATAAGAGGATCTTTAACGTGCGTATTTGACCTTCTGCGTGTGTTTACAGACAATGGGGGTTCAGGCCTTGCAAGTCTGCATATATGTGGACCTGGGAGATCGGAAACATCTCTGCCCTTAACCCACCAAGCTCCGTGACTAGGATTCGAACCCGGTACCCTCACACCGAAAGCCCATTGATCTAACCACTGGGCTATCACGCCTGTCTCTTCTGTATGATGAATTCTACTGCGTAGATTTTTTTTTTATCCTGTCCCATCGTCTCCGACGTTTCAGTGGCATTACTGTCACAGTCAAGACTAGAATTCGATGATGAAAGAACGTCGGATTACAGATTAGAACCGTATCTCCAACAATGTAAAACATGTAGAAGAGAAATGAGTAAAGTCAGATTAACTCTCTCCATACGAACGGCGAAAGAGACAACGTTAACAGCATTTCATCCCAATTACCATCATCAAAATATTGCAAGCAGAAGGCTCTTATACTGAAGAGGTGAATGTTGACAAAGAATACCACAGTTCTGACGACGGAAGCTAAAGGTCGGGTCATTGAGACACCCACTGGACATCCGAGGGGTCTGTGTAGAGGAGAAGAGAGGACTGGCCGTACTGAGTGAGTTAAAGGCGCATGATTTATTCATATGACAGGGAAGGAGCAACAACACACTAGTCGACAAACGAACAAGCAAGGTTTTTTGACATGTCAGAAGACCACATTCATTTTCTTGGACAGTGCAAAATATATGAAAATGAGAAAACGGAATTGAACAGAGTAAGTATCAGCATGCTCCAGCGCCACTACTTTGCCATCTGAAAATGTGAAACTTGATGAAGTCCTGTTGGATGTTAGTTTTCTACATCTGTTTAAGACTATTTTAAGAAATGTATTTGTGACCGTGTCTCATAAACCTGCTGAGTTTTGATGATTCTGATACACACACACACACACACACACACACACACACACACACACACACACACACACACACACCTGTTTTTTTAGCAGAGACATTGACTCTTTGTGGCCATGTCCTGTAAACCTGCTGGGTTTTGATGCCAAGATAAATCTGATCCTGATTCTGACAAAAAATAAATCACTCCCCCCGCTCCCCCCGTGTGACCCACAACACAGCTACAACACAGCTACACCCACAACACAGCAACACCCACAGCACAGCTACAACACAGCTACACCCACAGCACAGCTACAACACAGCTACACCCACAACACACCCATAACACAGCCACAACATAGCTACACCCACAACACACCCATAACACAGCCACAACACAGCTACACCCACAACACACCCACAACACAGCTACACCCACAACACACCCATAACACAGCTACACCCACAACACACCCATAACACAGCCACAACACAGCTACACCCACAACACAGCTACACCCACAACACAGCTACACCCACAACACATCCACAACACAGATACACCCACCACAGCTACAACACAACTACACCCACAACACAGCCACAACACAGCTACTCCCACAACACAGCCACAACACAGCTACACCCACAACACAGCTACACCCACAACACAGCAACACCCACAATACAGCTACACCCACAACGCAGCTACACCCACAACACAGCTACAACACAGCTACACCCACAACACAGCTACACCCACAACGCAGCTACACCCACAACACAGCTACAACACAGCTACACCCACAACGCAGCTACACCCACAACACAGCTACACCCACAACACAGCTACAACACAGCTACACCCACAACACAGCAACACCCACAACACAGCTACACCCACAACACAGCTACAACACAGCTACACCCACAACACACCCACAACACAACTACACCCACAACACAGCTACAACACAGCTACACCCACAACACAGCTACACCCACAACACAGCTACAACACAGCTACACCCACAACACACCCACAACACAACTACACCCACAACACAGCTACAACACAGCTACACCCACAACACAGCTACACCCA
>NC_134903.1:25222279-25227279 GCF_041734735.1 Babylonia areolata
AGATATAGAGTGGAGGATAGGTATCTCGGTACGTTACTCACTGTTTATCTTGATTATAGAGTGGAGGTTAGGCATCTCGTTACGTTACTTAATGTTTATCTTGACCATAGATATAGAGTGGAGGATAGGTATCTTGTTACGTTACTCACTGTTTATCTTAAATTATAGATATAGAGTGGAGGATAGGTATCTCGTTACGTTACTCACTGTTTATCTTGATCATAGATATAGAGTGGAGGATAGGTATCTTGTTACGTTACTCACTGTTTATCTTAAATTATAGATATAGAGTGGAGGATAGGTATCTCGTTACGTTACTCACTGTTTATCTTGATCATAGATATAGAGTGGAGGATAGGTATCTTGTTACGTTACTCACTGTTTATCTTGATCATAGATATAGAGTGGAGGATAGGTATCTCGTTACGTTACTCACTGTTTATCTTGATCATAGATATAGAGTGGAGGATAGGTATCTTGTTACGTTACTCACTGTTTATCTTGATCATAGATATAGAGTGGAGGATAGGTAATTCGTTACGTTACTCACTGTTTATCTTGACCATAGATATAGAGTGGAGGATAGGTATCTCTTTACGTTACTCACTGTTTATCTTGATCATAGATATAGAGTGGAGGATAGGTAATTCGTTACGTTACTCACTGTTTATCTTGACCATAGATATAGAGTGGAGGATAGGTATCTCTTTACGTTACTCACTGTTTATCTTGATCATAGATACAGAGTGGAGGATAGGTAATTCGTTACGTTACTCACTGTTTATCTTGACCATAGATATAGAGTGGAGGATAGGTAATTCGTTACGTTACTCACTGTTTATCTTGACCATAGATATAGAGTGGAGGATAGGTATCTTGTTACGTTACTCACTGTTTATCTTAAATTATAGATATAGAGTGGAGGATAGGTATCTCGTTACGTTACTCACTGTTTATCTTGATCATAGATATAGAGTGGAGGATAGGTATCTTGTTACGTTACTCACTGTTTATCTTGATCATAGATATAGAGTGGAGGATAGGTATCTCGTTACGTTACTCACTGTTTATCTTGATCATAGATATAGAGTGGAGGATAGGTATCTTGTTACGTTACTCACTGTTTATCTTGATCATAGATATAGAGTGGAGGATAGGTAATTCGTTACGTTACTCACTGTTTATCTTGACCATAGATATAGAGTGGAGGATAGGTATCTCTTTACGTTACTCACTGTTTATCTTGATCATAGATATAGAGTGGAGGATAGGTAATTCGTTACGTTACTCACTGTTTATCTTGACCATAGATATAGAGTGGAGGATAGGTAATTCGTTACGTTACTCACTGTTTATCTTGATCATAGATATAGAGTGGAGGATAGGTATCTTGTTACGTTACTCACTGTTTATCTTGACCATAGATATAGAGTGGAGGATAGGTATCTTGTTACGTTACTCACTGTTTATCTTGATCATAGATACAGAGTGGAGGATACGTATCTCGTTACGTTACTCACTGTTTATCTTGATCATAGATATAACGTGGATGATAGGTATCTTGTTACGTTACTCACTGTTTATCTTGACCATAGATATAGAGTGGAGGATAGGTATCTTGTTACGTTACTCACTGTTTATCTTGACCATAGATATAGAGTGGAGGATAGGTATCTCGTTACGTTACTCACTGTTTATCTTGACCATAGATATAGAGTGGAGGATAGGTATCTCGTTACGTTACTCACTGTTTATCTTGATCATAGATATAGAGTGGAGGATAGGTATCTTGTTACGTTACTCACTGTTTATCTTGACCATAGATATAGAGTGGAGGATAGGTATCTTGTTACGTCACTCACTGTTTATCTTGACCATAGATATAGAGTGGAGGATAGGTATCTCGTTACGTTACTCACTGTTTATCTTGACCATAGATATAGAGTGGATGATAGGTATCTCGTTACGTTACTCACTGTTTATCTTGATCATAGATATAGAGTGGAGGATAGGTATCTTGTTACGTTACTCACTGTTTATCTTTAATTATAGATATAGAGTGGAGGATAGGTATCTCGTTACGTTACTCACTGTTTATCTTGATCATAGATATAGAGTGGAGGATAGGTATCTCGTTACGTTACTCACTGTTTATCTTAAATTATAGATATAGAGTGGAGGATAGGTATCTCGTTACGTTACTCACTGTTTATCTTAAATTATAGATATAGAGTGGAGGATAGGTATCTCGTTACGTTACTCACTGTTTATCTTGATCATAGATATAGAGTGGAGGATAGGTATCTCGTTACGTTACTCACTGTTTATCTTAAATTATAGATATAGAGTGGAGGATAGGTATCTCGTTACGTTACTCACTGTTTATCTTAAATTATAGATACAGAGTGGATGATAGGTATCTCGTTACGTTACTCACTGTTTATCTTGATCATAGATATAGCGTGGATGATAGGTATCTTTTTTTGTTACCCACTGTTCGCCTTGATCATAGATATAGAGTAAGGAATAGGTATCTCTTCCTTACTCACTGTTCTTCTTGATCACAAACAACGACCTATCGGCTTTACGCCCTTAAGGTCAAGTTGTTCGTAGCTGTGGTCTTTTCCAAGGAGGTGTGGCGTGGTCAAGGCGTTGGTCCTGTGGTCTTGCTCGAGGAGGGTCCTTGTGTGCTAGCCGCCAGTGAAGTCCGTGGTCCGTGCTGTGTCCTGGCTGTGTTCGGGTGGTGGAGTCCTGATTGTTGGTCCGAGGCTGGTCCTTGCGATGTCTGTTTTGTCCCGGTGGCGATGATCCACAATAGGGGAGGTGCGCTCTGGATGACTGATATCTGTGTACGACCGTTAGGCCCCCTGGTACAGCCAGGGGAACCCGGGCCCCACACAGCATTCAGTCACACGCCCTGTCCTGGGGTGTCCTCGCTGGCTTTTGGCTCCCCTGTCGGGTGGTGGTCTCTTCGGGAAATGTCCTTTCCTGTGTTCCCGTGGCGCAGTAGTTAAAACATGATGTTTATGGTGATGTGGACACTTATATAGCACCTTGGTCGAAGACCAGGCGTCGTTACCGCAATTCGAACCCGGGACCCTCAGATTGAAAGTCCAACGCTTTAACCACTCGGCCATTGCGCCCGTTATGGTGGGGATGGTATGGGAGATAGGGAGGGGGTGGTACCTATTTCATCTTGTTACCCACCAAAGGAACGATAAGACGTGCAGTCTACCAAACTGCAAGATCTGTACTGCTCGTTGCATGGCACTTTCAGATAAACAGTTTTTGATCATCAATATTTGCTGTCAGGATGCAAAACAGTCAATCTCAAAGAAATGTCATTACCGTGTACGAACAAGAGTATCTAAAACCTATAATGGAAGTAAACACGTTTGTAAATCAGGTTATTTCATATATCCCATTTACTGAGAAGATGACAAAGTTCATGATCTGTTATCTCTCTAATAAGGTTTTGGTTCGACATAGATATGTGTAATTGTCTGTACAACTGAACGAATTCTTTGTAATAAAACAATTCAGGAAATGTATTCACATGTTTCAGTCGGATCTTCCCACAACTATCGTCATTATTGTTCGCAATCCAGCTTCAACTACGTCAACACTACCATGACATCACCATTCACCGCCGGCAGTGACGACAACAGAACATATTCTGGAACGCCGCCTGAAGGATGTCTGGTGTTCCATTTCTCTTCATCCACGCCCTATCTCCACCCGGAAGATTTGGTGACCCGGGAAACCCAAAGGGCTTTCAACAAGTTTGTCAATGTTTATATGCTGACCATCCTCTTATTTGTCAGTGTTCCCTGCAACGTGGTGAACCTGATTGTGTTTTGGAAGCACGGGCTGAAAGAGCGAATCAACCTGTGTCTGTTCTGTCTAGCACTGGCGGATCTGTTGACGGTGGCGCCTCATTTTATCTGGAACATGGACAGCTTGATTGCAGAAGTTTCCGGCGCTCCCTTCCGGTTCACTTTGTTGAGGGCGTGTCTGAACAACATGGTTCATTCTTTGGCTGGGTTCATCTACGTGTCGGGGTTTCTCTGCACGCTCATCGCTTTGGAAAGATGCCTGTGCGTGTTGAGTCCGCTCAAAGCTCAGAGCGTCATCCCGACCCGCGTCGCTGCCGTCATTATCGGGGTGGGTCACGTGGTTATCCTGGCGGGGCATTACGTCATCGCTACAAAGTGGCACGTGGTATGTATGTTTGACCCTACGACAGGACAGACAAGGGATGCACTGTATTCCAGTGAGTTCTATTTACGGAACAAACCCCTCGTGGATATCATGGACGGGATCGTCTTTGGCGTCGTCCTTCCTGGATCGTGCGTGGCGGGGGTTTCAATCTCCACCGTCATCACCGTCCTCAAACTGAAAGAAATGGCGCAGTGGCGAGACAAATCGTCATCCACCGGAACCGGAAGTGCCACCAAAGACGTGACCTTGACCCGGATGTTGATCGGGACTTCCTGTCTGTTCGTCGCGTGCACCATCCCTCCGCTCGTCTTCCACGCAGCAGTTCCTTTCGTTCCAGACCTGAGTCTGAGTGGTAAGTTCCACAACACTTTTCGCCTGCTCATCAACTTGCAGCAGCTTCTGACCTACATCAACGCTTCTGTCAACTTCTTTGTGTACTATGTCTTCGGTACCAAATTTCGCTGCAGTGTGCAGAGCATGTTCAGCGGGGCTTTCGCTAGATGTGGGTGTCGCCAGCGAGAAGCATAGACGTATTCATTGACACTCGGAATATGAAAGAGCTGCCAATGATATTTCATCTGTGAGCCACCAGATGAATGAGAAAACAGCTGGGGTGAAGATTGGAGAGTGATTGAAAAGAATGATCAAGCAAAATGGGTCAGTGGTAATGTTATATATATATATATATATATATAGAGAGAGAGAGAGAGAGAGAGAGGACAAACAGGAAGTCGTTGTATTGCATTGCATTGTGCTGTAATGTGATGTATTGTGTTTAC
>NC_134903.1:25234779-25239779 GCF_041734735.1 Babylonia areolata
GGGAGAGGAGAGAGAAAGATGTGAGAGAGAGAGAGGAGGGAGAGAGAGAGGGGAGAAAGAGAGGAGGGAGAGAGAGAGAGAAAGAGAGGTGAGAGAGAGGGGAGGGAGAGAGAGAGAGGAGAACGAACGAACGAACGGTTTATTGTGGCTAGACCCATTTTTGCCCTTTTACAAAGGTGCAGGGTGGGGAAGCGGTTGTACATGTCAGAAAAATAGAGAGAGAGAGGGAGGAGAGAAAGAGAGAGGAGGGGAAGTGGAGAGAGAGGGGGGGGGAAGAGTGAGAAAGAGAGAGGAGTGGAGAGTGAGAAAGAGGAGAGGGGAAGAGAGTGAAACAGAGAGAAAGGGGGGAGAGAGAGAAAGAAAGAGAGAGAGAGAAAGAGGAGAGACAGACAGAAACATGCACAGAGAGGGACAGAAAAGAGGTGGGGAGGAGAGAGAGAGAGAGAGAGAGAGAGAGAGAGAGAGAGAAAGGGGAGAGACAGACAGACAGAAACACATAGAGAGGGACAGGAAAGAGGGAGAGAGAGAGAGAGAGAGAGAGAGAGAGAGAGGGGAGAGACAGACAGACAGAAACACACACACACACACACAGAAAAGAGGGGGTTGGGGTGGGGGGAAGAGGAGAGAGAGACAGAGAGACAGAACCGGCGCTCCTCGTCTGCTGTGCACACACACGCACACACACACACACACACACACACACAACCTGCTTGCCTCCCCTGAGCGCCTCAATGAGTGTGGCGAAGGCGAGTGGTTGAAATCTGAAATCCCCCCGTCACTGTGCCTCTTCACTCAGACCTGTCGACACGCATCTCTGACTGCACTCCTCACAGGGAGAAACCATAGATCAGCTGTAGCAGCAGAAGACAGGGGGAAGGGGAAGGAAAGCGAAATAGAAGAGAAAAGAAAAGGAAGAGAAGGAGAGAAGAAGAAAAAAAACGAAAAGAAATACGTGTAGTCATCACGACTCTGTTCTGATCTGTTTGAAAATCTACAGTCGTGGAATGGTTTGATTTAAAGTTTGAGTTTTATAAAGATAAGGAGCGGCTAGAGTTTCTGTGGAATGCTTTGGTGATGAAAAGCGAGTGTTCTGGAATTGTTTGATTTAAAGTTTGAGTTCTGTGACGATAAGGAGTAGCTTGAGTTTTCTGTTGAATGCTTTGATGAAAAGCGAGTTGTGGAATTTGTTTGATTTAACGTTTGAGTTCTGTGACGATTCTACGGAATGCTTTGATGAAATACCGCAAGAGTTCTGAAATGGTTTGATACAAAGTTTTGAGTTCCTCTGACGATAAGGAGTAGCTTGAGTTTTCTGTGGAATGCTTTGATGAAAAGCGAGTTGTGGAATTGTTTCATTTAAAGTTAGAGTTCTGTGACTCTGAGAAACAGCTGGAGTTTGTGTGGAATAGTTCAATCAAAGGAAAGGTGTTCCGTTGTGAAACAATCTCAGTGCCCTGTCGGATTGAATTGATCAAGAACTTCACTCTGGACTATTTTGATTGCGTTTCCAACATCTGCTTCAACGAAAATGTTTTCTACAATCACCTGAATAAACAACAACAACAACAGCGACAACAACAACAACAACGACAACAACAACGACATCAAAGGTGCTGTGGAATTTATTGATTCGGTTTGATTTTCTTTTCTTTTCTTTTTTTTTTTTATTTTTTTTTCAAATACGTGTTGTGTATTTATTAACGAAATGCTGTGCTCAGCGTTAAGTTGAAAACGCGTTCTACAATTACTTGAATCAAAAACGAACTCTAGGGTAAATGGAACACACAAAAAACCAATTAGGTATAGACTTCAAAAAAAGCTCTGTAAATGCACAAACTATCCTGTTTCCAGCATTTACTTTGAAAAATAAATGTACACAAAAGACAGCGCTCTGTAATCAAATCGACGCAGATTGTCAACATAAACATTACGTGACTGGTAAACATGAGAATAAAATCGGTGACTTAGATTTTGTGTGTAATAAACCGTGTTTCTTTAAACATGAGAATAAGTCTCGGATGTTGGAGTACATAAACAAAAACGTTCATGAAAATTACTTCATACGAAACGTGACTCAAGACGTTGTTTGAACTGCTTGAAGAAAAGATAAACCCAATGTTATTTCATTTAAATTACACATACATTAAGAAAAACGTTTGAGTACAAATTATTTGATGATGCGTGAACCCCCTTGATTCTCCTCCTCCCCCTCCTCCTCCTTCCTCTCCTTCTTCTCCTCCTCCTCATTCTTCTTCTCCTTCTTCTCCTCCTCCTCCTTTTCCATTTTCGTCTTCTTTTTCTGCTTCTTCTTCTTCTCCTCCTCCACCTCCTCCTCCTCCTCTACCTCCTCCTCCTCCTCCTTCTTCTTCTTCTTCTCCTCCACCTTCTTCTCCTTCTTCTTCTTCTTCCTCCTCCTCCTCCACCTCCTCCTCGTTCTTCTTCTCCTCCTCCTCCACCTCCTCCTCCCCCTCTTCCTCCTCCTCCTCCTTCTTCTTCTTCTCCTCTTCCTCCTCCTCCACCTCCTTCTCCTTCTTCTTCTTCTTCTTCCTCCTCCTCCTCCTCCATCTCCTCCTCGTTCTTCTTCTTCTTCTTCTCCTCCTCCTCCTCATCTTTCTTCGTCTTCTCCTCCTCCTCCTTCTTCTTCTTCTTCTCCTTTTCCATTTTTGTCTTCTTTTTCTGCTTCTTCTTCTTCTCCTCCTCCACCTCCTCCTCCTCCTCCTCCTCCTCCTTCTTCTTCTTCTTCTTCTTCTCCTCCTCCACCTCCTCCTCCCCCTCCTCCTCCTCCTTCTTCTTCTTCTCCTCCTCCTCCTTCTTCTTCTTCTCCTCCTCCTTCTTTTTCTTCTTTCTCTCCTCCTCCTTCTTCTTCTCCTCCTCCACCTCCTCATCCTCCTCCACCTCCTTCTCCTTCTTCTTCTTCTTCTTCCTCCTCCTCCATCTCCTCCTCGTTCTTCTTCTTCTTCTTCTCCTCCTCCTCCTCATCTTTCTTCGTCTTCTCCTCCTCCTCCTCCTCCTTCTTCTTCTTCTTCTTCTCCTTTTCCATTTTTGTCTTCTTTTTCTGCTTCTTCTTCTTCTCCTCCTCCACCTCCTCCTCCTCCTTCTTCTTCTTCTTCTCCTCCTCCTCCACCTCCTCCTCCCCCTCCTCCTCCTCCTTCTTCTTCTCCTCCTCCTCCTTCTTCTTCTTCTCCTCCTCCTTCTTTTTCTTCTTTCTCTCCTCCTCCTTCTTCTTCTCCTCCTCCACCTCCTCATCCTCCTCCACCTCCTCCTCCTTCTACTTCTTCTCAGTCTTTCATTCTTTCTTCTGAATAAAACGTGTTCTGGAATTGCTCAGAGGAAACGGTTTCCATTCATATATCAACCGAGAAAAAAAAAAGTATTCCAAAACATCTTAGACTAAAAGTATATACCCAAGAAAATTTCTGTGATCATTGTAACCAAAACGTATACTCAACTTCAGCAGCTGCTTGCTGAGTAAATGTCCATCCAGAAAGAAAGTCCCAATACTGTGCCTTGTTTGTCAAGTCAGAGTGCAATCTGCAGTTCCTGCAATGAAAGATGCTGTAGTGGAACTCAAATGAAACTAATTCTTGTAGGAATAAAATCGACAACAACAACAAAAACTTGAATAACAAGCTCTGTGTGAATCATTCCAGTATATAATCACAATTTGAAGGGGGGCGGGGGGGGGGGGGGGGGGGGGGGTGAGGGGGGGGAACTTGCATAGCAAACTGTGTATGGATTGTTCGAATATATAATAATAAATTGCAGATAATAGCAATACCCGAATAACAAACTGTGTTTTTGAATTATTCCAGTGCACGTTTTGAGCTATTCGAGTCCCAAGGAAAACAAGACAGGTGTGTTTGTTAAGTTCGTGGTGCAGCTTTTGGTGGAGAGTTGGTGAGTATTGAGACTTTTTTTTTTTCGTGTTGTGTGTGTGTGTGTGTGTGTGTGTGTGATTGAGTTTATAGTATAAGCATTGTATCAGTTCTTTCGTGCTATGTTTATTTATTTGTTATTTATTGATACTGAGAAGCTTTGTGTTGTCTCAAACACTTTTCCTTGTCCAATATGCAAACGCACATGTGCCAGTTATAAGTAAAGAAGCATCAGAAGCGATTTCGTTTTTTTAGCTCTGACGTTTCTTTGAAAAAACAGTACATTGACGTCATGTTACATATCTGACGGCACAATGTACTCTCTCTCTCTCTCTCTTTATGTCTGTCTCTCTCTGTCTGTCTCTCTCTCTGTCTCCCTCTTGTCTCTCTCTCTCTCTTGCTCTCTCACCCTCTCTTTGTCTGTCTGTCTGTCTGTCCCTGTCTCTCTATCTACCTATCTCTCTCAATCCATCTCTCAACCCCCCTCCCCCTCTCTCTCTCCCTCCCTCTTTCCCTATTCATCTCTTTCTTTGCTTCCTCCCTTCTTTCATTCCTTCGTTTCTTTCTTCCCCACTTTCCTGCTTTCCCTGGTTTTCCTTTCTTTCTTTTTTTTTCAGTTATATATCTATTTTTTGTCACTGCCGGTTTATTTTGATAACGCTGAAAATACCAGTATTTCTTAGAGAGAAGATTTTGACAGTTTTCCAAATCCAGCTGGAAGCTGTACACCCCCACAACTCCCCTCCCCCCCCCTCCCCGTGCACCCCCTCCCCACACGCCCCTCCGTCGCCGCCTTCCCCCCCCCCCCCCCACCTTCCCCCTTCGCCCCCTACCCCCACCCCCGCACCTCCCCCACCCTCCATCCTGCACTCCCCCCCTCCCCCACCCACCTTGCACCCCCTCTCATCACTTTTTGTCTCTCTTCCCAGGAGCATCAATCCTCAGCAGATCTTTCTTTTTTTTGGGGGGGGGGTGGGGGGGGGGCGGTTGAGGTGGGGTCGGGGGGAGCGAGGCAGGCGGGGGAGGGTAGGGGGAGGTGCAGGGAGGGGTCGTATTCCACCACCGTCTCCTCACCCTACCCACCCACCCCCCACCCCCATCACCCCACGTGAACGTGCCAGATCA
>NC_134903.1:25244779-25247279 GCF_041734735.1 Babylonia areolata
CACTTAGGGGGTTGCATGTTTGGTATGTTCGAGATTCCATAACCAACCAAACACTGACATGGATATCAGGATCTTTAACGTGCGTCTTTGATATTCTGCTTGTATACATACACACGAAGGCAGTTCAGACAATAGCAGGACCACACGACGACATAATGACCATCGTGAAGAAACTGAAACTGAAATGATATGGTCATACCAAAAGATCAAACGGCTTTGCCAAAGTCATCCTCCACGGAACGGTAGAGGGGAAGAGAAGGAGAGGCAGACCAAAGAAAGGTCTGATAACAGTGAAGTGTGGACAGGGTTGACATTTGCTGAGACACGATCACTCATACATGATTGTCCAGAATGGAATTGAGGGGCTTTGGAGGTGTATCTTTAGGGCTGGGGGAAGGGGGGGTGCCTACCTTTAGGGCTGGGGTTGAGGGGGTGGGGGGTGTTAATCTACCTTTAGGGCTGGGGGAAGGGGGGATGCCTACCTTTAGGGCTGGGATTGAGGGGGTGGGGGTGTTAACCTGCCTTTAGGGGTGGGGTTGAGAGGGTGGGGGTGTTAACCTAAATTTAGGGGTGGGGTTGAGGGGATGGGGGGTGTTAACCTGCCTTTAGGGGTGGGGTTGAGGGGGTGGGGGTGTTAACCTACCTGTAGGGCTGGGGTTGAGGGGGTGGGGGTGTTAACCTGCCTTTAGGGCTGGGGTTGAGGGGGTGGGGGTGTTAACCTACCTTTAGGGCTGGGGTTGAGAGGGTGGGGGTGTTAACCTACCATTAGGGGTGGGGTTGAGAGGGTGGGGGTGTTAACCTACCTTTAGGGCTGGGGTTGAGGGGGTGGGGGTGTTAACCTACCTTTAGGGCTGGGGTTGAGGGAGTGGGGGTGTTAACCTACCTTTAGGGGTGGGGTTGAGGGGGTGGGGGTGTTAACCTACCTTTAGGGCTGGGGTTGAGGGGGTGGGGGTGTTAACCTACCTTTAGGGCTGGAGTTGAGGGGGTGGGGGTGTTAACCTACCTTTAGGGGTGGGGTTGAGGGAGTGGGGGTGTTAACCTACCTTTAGGGGTGGGGTTGAGGGAGTGGGGGTGTTAACCTACCTTTAGGGGTGGGGTTGAGGGGGTGGGGGTGTTAACCTACCTTTAGGGCTGGAGTTGAGGGAGTGGGGGTGTTAACCTACCTTTAGGGCTGGGGTTGAGGGGGGTGGGGGTGTTAACCTACCTTTAGGGCTGGGGGAAGGGGGGTGCCTACCTTTAGGGCTGGGGGAAGGGGGGTGCCTACCTTTAGGGCTGGGGAGGGGGAGGGCGTGGAAGGGGTGTCTGGCTACCTGTGTTGGGGCTGACGGGTAGGGGTAGTGGGTTGGGGGTGGGGGGTGAGGGAGGAGGGGTTGGCAAGGGTTAGGATGGGTACTGACCTTGCTGAGAGCGTGCGTCAAAAGCACCGACACAAATAGACGTCAGGAATGAGATGGGGAGGAGGGGATGGTGGGTGTGTGGGGGGGCGGGGGGGGGGGTGACTGCTTTTTCTGCTGTCTGAGTGCTGCTTCTATGACGTCTGCCAACAGGTGGACAGTCAGACTTTGTGGGGTAGGGAGAGAGGGGGGCGGGGGGGGGTGGATGGTGGGGGGGATGGCGTAGGTCTTAGACAGGGGGTAGGGAAGATGGGGGGGGGAGCGTGAGGATGGGGAGGCTGAGACAGACTGGGATGATTGTGGAGAGAGGTGTTGGGGCCACAGGTATACGGTTGGCTGGTTGGGCGGGGGCGGGGGGGCGGGATTTGGTTTGGGGTGGAAGTATGGATGGTGAAGAAAAGACAGAGTGGAGAAAGACAGAGAGACAGGGACAGAGAGAGAGAGAGAGAGAGATTCAGATTATTTATTCATTAATAGGCCTAGGCCCCTTATGAAGGGGTAAGTGACAATATAAGTAATAACAAACAAAATGAAAATATACAACCAACCGTAATAAGTACACATATTACATAACGCTGCAATGAAGTACAGCATCTTAAGATGTCACGATATCCCGAAATTTAAATGCCTGGTGTAAAAACAGTGCCAGATTCCATATATCAGCATGTCTCGTGGATGACAATAATAAACTCAGTTTGAATAAACATGGCTGTCGATAGTACTTAGAGAGAGAGAGAGAGAGAGAGAGAGAGAGAGAGAGAGAGAGGGAAACAGATTCCAGATGGTTGATTCCTGTTTTTGCTTGCGAAGGAGTATGTGAACATTATCGTTTTTAGTGAATATCACAGTACAGATCCTGCCAACTGCAGCATACTTTGCCAAACAAACTATATCATGTAACACGTCACTACTTCGGTTCAATCCGTAGAACAATGACAAAAAGGTTTTTTCAGGAAGTAGCAATTCAAGAGAGACGAGGGGAGTGAGAGAGAGAGACAGAATAAAGTACAAGATCACCACTCTATGTTATAAATGTATTCACAAATCAGCCCCTTCCTATCTCTGTGGCTACCTTCACCTCAATACTCCATCTCGCTCACTACGAT
>NC_134903.1:25252279-25262279 GCF_041734735.1 Babylonia areolata
AACCGCACAAAAACGCAAAGAGAGAGAGAGAGACAGAGGCAGACAGATCAGACAGACAGAGAGCGAAAGAGAGAGACAGACAGAGAGACAGACAGAGAGAGAGAGAGAGAACGAACGCGCGAACAAACGAACGAAGTGTGAGGGTAAAGGAATAAGTACAAAGTACTAAGTTGTCACATCCGGCCCTATGGGCAAGAATAATAGTTGAAAGAAGAAGAAAAGAAAAAAATAAGGCGAGAGACAAAGTCACAACAGCAACATTAAAATCACATAAGCATGTACAAACATAAGCACAGATACTTATGTACAATACAATATCGCATTAAATAAATAACAATAAGAACAATGGGGACGAGAGAGAGGAGGGAGGGGGAGGGAGAGGGAGGGGTGGAGAGAGAGAGAGAGAGTGACAGAGAGAAAGAGACAGACAGAGTGTGAGGAGAGGAGAGAGAACCAAACAGAGAGAATCGGGGTAGAAAGACAGGGAGGGGCACATGAAGAGACAGACAGACAGACAGAGAGAGGGGGGAGAGAGAGGGAGGGAGAGAGAGAGACTGGGGGAGAGACAGACAGAGAGAGAGGGAGAGAGAGAGAGAGACTGGGAGAGAGAGGGAGAGAGACAGAGGGATAGAGAGAGACTGGGGGAGAGACAGACAGACAGAGAGAGAGACTGGGAGAGAGAGGGAGAGAGACAGAGGGATAGAGAGAGACTGGGGGAGAGACAGACAGACAGAGAGGGAGAGAGACTGGGAGAGAGAGGGAGAGAGAGAGAGAGACTGGGAGAGAGAGGGAGAGAGACAGAGGGATAGAGAGAGACTGGGGGAGAGACAGACAGACAGAGAGGGAGAGAGACTGGGAGAGAGAGGGAGAGAGAGAGACTGGGGGAGACAGGGACAGACAGACAGACAAAGAGAGAGAGGGGGAGAGAGAGAGACTGGGAGAGAGGGAGAGAGAGAGAGAGAGAGAGGGAGAGAGAAAGAGAGAGACTGGGGGAGAGAGAGACAGACACACACACACACACACACAGAGGGAGAGAGAAAGAGAGACTGGGAGAGAGAGAGAGACACAGAGAGAGGGAGAGAGAGAGAGACTGGGAGAGCATAAAGAGAGAAGGGGGGAGAGGGATAGCGAGACACAGAGCCAGAGAGAATAAGACAGAAAGAGAGAACATGATATTATAGGAAGGGGAAGACAGCAGATTACCGGTATTCCATTTAATGTGGAAAGTTGGGTTGTTGTAGACCATTGTGTGTGTGTGTGTGTGTGTGTGTGTGTGTGTGTGTGTGTGTGTGTGTGTGTGTGTGTGTGTGTGTGTGTGTGTGTGTGTGTGTGTGTGTGTGTGTGTTTTGATATTCCCAAAATAGAGATGCATGAATTACACTCTTCAAGGAAATATCGGTAACTGCGTAGTCGTTGGTTCACATTGGGTACAGTTCCAGAACAAAAATGGAGAAGAGAGATAGACAGACAGACAGACAGACAGAGAGAGAGGGGGACGAGAGAGAGGTGGGGAGAGAGAGAAAGGGGGAGAGGAGAGGGAGAGTGAGGGGAGGGAGGGAGAGGAAGGGAGATTAGGAGGGACAGTGGGGGGGGGAGGGGGAAGGGAAAGAGAGAGAGGTGAGAGGAGAGGGAGGGAGGGAGGAAGAGGGAAAGGGATAGAGAGGGAAGAGTAGAGGGAGAGTGGGGGGAGGGAGAGGGGGGGGAAGGGAGGTTGGGAAGGAGAGGGGGAGAGAGGGGGAGGGAAAGAGAGAGAGAGATGTAGGAAAAGAGAGGGAAGGAGACACAGAGAGAGGGAGGGAGAGAGAGGGGGAGGGAGGGAGAGGGAGAGAGAGGGAAGAGGAGAGAGAGAGGGAGAGAGAGGGAAGGGAGAGAGAGAGAGGGTGGAGGGAGGGAGGAAGAGGGAAAGGGAGAGAGAGAGGGTGGGTGGGAGGAAGAGTGAAAGGGAGAGGGAGAGAGAGAGGGAAGGGGAGAGAGAGAGGGTGGAGGGAGGGAGGAAGAGGGAAAGGGAGAGAGAGAGGGTGGGTGGGAGGAAGAGTGAAAGGGAGAGGGAGAGAGGGAAGGGGAGAGAGAGAGGGTGGAGGGAGGGAGGAAGAGGGAAAGGGAGAGAGAGAGGGTGGGTGGGAGGAAGAGTGAAAGGGAGAGGGAGAGAGAGAGGGAAGGGGAGAGAGAGGGGGAGGGAGAGAGAGGGCAGACAGGCGGAAAAGGGCGCAGTGAGAATGATCACAGCAGCAGCAGCAGCAGTATAACTTGGTGTGCTGAGCATTGCTTTTGACTGCGTTTGTGTACACGTTTGTTTTGTCTCCGCTTTGTTTTATTGCTGCTGTTGATGTTGATGTTGATGATGATGATGACATCCACAGATAACGACAGACAGACAGACAGACAGACATGCAGAGGGTGAGAGAGTGAGGTAGACAGACAGACAGAGTCAGACAGACAAAGTGTTACAGAGTCACAGAGAGAAAGGACAGACACAGACACAGACACAAACAAGAGACCTCGACAGAATGAACGACAACTCTCTGTCCTTTGCAGATTCTCCCCACCACCACCACCACTGCCACCACCGCCACCTCGTTTGCAGCAATCCCTGACTTTTGTTAATGTCGTCGTTGGGGCACCAGTGAAGACAAACGCCGCCACCACCACCACAACCACCCCCTTGCCCGATCCCTTGACTACAGAAAACAACGCCACCACCACTACCACTACCACCACTGTTCTCCCCTTGCCCTATCCCTTGACTACTGAAAACATCGCCAGTACCAGCACACCCCCCCCCCCCCTTGTCCTCCACCTTGACAACTGAAAACAACGCCACAACCACCACCAGCACTGTTATCCCCTTGCCCTATCCCTTGACTTTTGTTGACGTCGTCGTGTGGAACCCGTCACAACAAGGCAACCACCACCACCACCACCATCACCGCCACCACAACCACCCCCTTGCCCTATCCCTTTACTTCTGCTGATGTCGTTGGGGCACCGGTGAAGACATCGCCACATCCACCACCATCACCACCCCCACATCGAGGCCTCTGTACAGATCCCCAAACAGACCCAGTAAGAGCCAGACCTACTGCCCTACAGTTGCTGTAGCTCCCTACGATCCAGCCCCTACTGCCACCCCACCACCACCCAGAAACCAAGGCCTCTGTCCAGGTCCTCAACAGACCCAGTCAGAGCCATCCAACAGACCTGCTGCCAGGTCTCTACAACCCAGCCCCTACCGTCACACCATCACCATCCACACATCGAAAATTCTGTCCAGGTCCCCAACAGACCAGGTTAGAGCCACAAGACCTACTGTCCCACAGTTCCTACAGGTCCTTACAATCCAGCCCCTTCCGCCACACACACACACACACCACCACCACCACCACCACCATGCAGTGTCGTCCATCCTTCCTCCTCTTCCTCTGCCTCCTCATCGTTGCCATGGATACCGTAGCAGACGGCAGGAGGTGCCGGGAGAAGAAGGGAGGTAAATCTAACAAGGGAGCTAAACGCTGCCGAGGCGCTCTGAAGCAAGGGAAGAGCACTGTGCGCGCCCTGCGTGACAGAGCAGACGACGACTCCCCAGTCAAAGTGCAACGGAAAGCCAAAGGCAAAGTAGGTAGGAGTCTTTCTCCATTTCGTTTTCTTGTAAAGACTTCTCTTTTGCGAAGTCCGTTCAAGTAGTTTTCATTGATTGTGCTTAAATTTATGTCCTGTTTTAGCGTCCCAAATCATTGCACCTATTTAAACGACATTTTTCGCGTTTTTGCAATGGAGGCATATGAGAAATGACATACTGCGAGTAGTCGATCGACCTTCCAATCAAGAATTAGGCACAATACGGTAGACCTTCCAATCACGTATTAGGAAAAGTACGGTAGACCTTCCAATCAAGAACTAGGCACAATACAGTAGACCTTCCAATCAAGAACTAGGCACAATACGATAGACCTTCCAATCAAGAATTAGGCACAATATGGTAAACCTTCCAATCAAGAATTAGGCACAAAACGGTAGACCTTCCAATCAGGAATTAGGCACAAAACGGTAGACCTTCCAATCAAGAATTAGGCACAAAACGGTAGACCTTCCAATCAAGAATTAGGCACAATACGGTAGACCTTCCAATCAAGAATTAGGCACAATACGGTAGACCTTCCTATCAAGAACTAGGCACAATTCAGTAGACCTTCCAATCAAGAATTAGGCACAATACGATAGACCTTCCAATCAAGAACTAGGCACAATTCAGTAGACCTTCCAATCAAGAATTAGGCACAAAACGGTAGACCTTCCAATCAAGAATTAGACACAAAACGGTAGACCTTCCAATCAAGAATTAGGCACAATATGGTAGACCTTCCAATCAAGAATTAGGCACAATACAGTAGACCCTTCCAATCAAGAATTAGGCACAATATGGTAGACCCTTCCAATCAAGAATTAGGCACAATACGGTAGACCTTCCAATCAAGAATTAGGCACAATATGGTAGACCCTTCCAATCAAGAATTAGGCACAGTACGACACGCACTGACCCATAGCATGAACCCAAACCGACACTTGTCTCAAACTGCCTCAGTTTTTGTGTGCTTGTGTGTGAACTCAACGTGATTCTGTTTTTCGATCAGTATGAGGAGGGGCCATTACACACACACCACCACCACCACACGTACACACACAAAGGCACACAGAGTTGCACTGGAAAGAAAACACATGCATGCACAACACGCACCGGCGTAAACATGTGCAAGCGCGCACGCGCGCTCACACACACACACACACACACACACACACACACACACACACACACACAAAGAGTTGCATTGAAAAGTAGTGCTCCTACTCAGTTTCTCTTAGTTTACATGAGTAATTCTATACAATTCCAGTTTTGCAGAAATGTATATTTGTGGGTTTTATGAGTTTGTGTGTAGCTGTGTACACTTACTTGTTCAACTTGTATTACTTATTCAACCAATTCAGTGATTCACCGTGCACTTTTTAAATATTCTTTTGAGATATAATTTTCTAGTTTTGATTGCAGGAAAGTCTTCCAAATGCCTTTTAATCTATATTTTTACCTACGAAAACGGAGTGTGGCTGCCTACATGGCGGGGTAAAAACGGTCATATACGTGTGAACGTGGGAGTTGCAGCCCACGAACAAAGAAGAAGAAGAAACCATATTTTTGATTCACCATCAAAATTTAACCGTATTCAGCGTATTTCGATTTTTTTTTTTACAGAACATAACCACCCACATCATTGTGGTCCTTAAGTTTTGTTGTTGTTGTTTGTTGTGGTTGGGTTTTTTCATTTTGTTGTTGTTTGGTTGGTTGTTGTTGTTGTTTGGTTTTTTTGTTGTTGTTTATTTTGGTTGTTGTTGGTTGTTTGGTTGTTTGTTTGTTTTGGTTGTTTTAGTTTTTTGTTTTAGTTGTTTTTGTTGTTTGGTTTGGTTGTTTTTGGTTGTTTGGTTGTTTGGTTTGGTTGTTTGGTTTGGTTGTTTTTGGTTGTTTTGTTGTTTGTTTTGGTTGTTTGGTTTGGTTGTTTTTGGTTGTTTTGTTGTTTGTTTTGGTTGTTTGGTTTGGTTGTTTTAGTTTTTTTTGTTGTTTGTTTTTGTTGTTTGGTTTGGTTGTTTTTGGTTGTTTTGTTGTTTGTTTTGGTTGTTTTTGTTGGGATTTTGTTGTTGTTGTTGTTGTTGTTTTCAACATTTTTTTTAATTCCCCATCTCTCACCCAACCATTCCACAAATCTTACATTCATTCATCAACATTTTTCTGCTGTGGTCGTTATACAGGGTTACCTGCAAATGGACAGGAAAAGAGAAATGAAAAGTGTCATGGAAACATGCAACAGACAATGTTGGCAATGACGTGATATTGTAAAGTGCATAGAGCTTCAAGAATATGCGCTATAGTAAGACATCTTAATAAATAAATAAATAGACAAATAAACATTTCTTGAGACAATACGGACATAATAAATCATGTGACGGATGTCTTCACATTCTTTTTGAAGAATTGCTAAAACAATGAATTACTGATGAATTTTTTAGCCTCTATTCATTTTTTTAAACTATGCATCTCTTTTTTTCAACAAAGTGAGTCGTATTTATAGATTATGAACAAGCAAGGCAATATAAGGTTTAACAAGACAAAGATGTAGGCTATAAAAATCATAATCTGTGAAATGAAGAAGACATGGAGGTGGACACATCATTTGACAACTTGCACAGCTCAACGTGAGCACGTGAAAACGGAGAGTTACGGCCCTGATGAGACACACAACCCTGACACGAATACCTTGACCTTCACAAAGAGACATGTGTGAACAGAACTCTCTTAAAATTGTCGCCATTTTGCTTGCGACGCGCCTTGCTTCAAGAAGTACATCGTGTGGATCAATTAAAGCAAAAAGACTTTCGAATACACATTAGTCTTTTGACCAATTTCTACAGGTAAGGAAAACTTGTGTTCTCTCCCCGATTCTTATTTAGTTATTTGTTATTATCATTATCGTTGTGGTTTTTGTTTGTTGGTTTTTTGTTGTTGTTGTTTTGTTGTTGTTGTTGTTTGTTTGTTTGTTTTTTTTTGGGGGGGGTGGGGGGGTGACTCACTTGCGTAAACAAAGTGAGTATGTTTTAACCCGGTGTTCGGTTGTTTGTGTGTGTGTCTGTGTGTCCGTGGTAAACTTTAACATTGACATTTTCTCTGCAACTACTTTGTCAGTTGACACCAAATTTGGCATAAAAATAGGAAAAATTCAGTTCTTTTCAGTCATCTTTTTTAAAACAATATTGCGCCTCTGGGATGGGCACAAAAAAATAAAGAATGAAGCCTAATTATATGCAAACTGCATTTACTGTTATATTTATATTTTTTGTATTCTCTAAACTTGGCAATTTGATCTGATATTCTGACCCAACAGCTAGAGCAGTCATTATTATCATTTTTTGTTCAAACAGGAACTTCTTTTGCTAAGCATGGAAGTTTTATTTATTTTGCAAACGTTTTGGTGCAGATAGTAAAAAAGGGAAATGACTCTGTAATGCTAGGGGAGTTAACTTGCTTTAAACTGATCTTTCTCATCTTAAACATTACATTTTGAAATTATATTCAATACATAAAAAGCTTGGATTTTTTTTATTTTTAAGTGTATTACAAGTGAGTCTTGAAGGCCTTGCCTCTCTTGTTGTTTTTGTTTTTTGATACTTATTTCTTTATGCTCTGCACGTGGCTTTCTTCATTGACCGAAGAAAAATGAATAAATAAATAAATAAAATAATAATAATAATAATAATCATACTAATCATGCTAATAATGATAGTAATACTGGTGGTAGCAAAGCGAAATATTCAAATGGAAAAGAACACATTGTGTGATAAAGAAAAAGGAGATAGGAATAGTCCCATTCATGCTTATTTTTGTGTGGGGGGTTTCTAATGATGGACATTTGTTGCGTACTTTAATATTCTGCAAGTGCATACGTGTGTCTGGGTTTCTTTATGCATTAGTGTGCCTTGTATGTGACAGTTTCACCCAATTCTTTCTCAAAAGGTGATGATGATGATGATAAGAATAATAATAATAATAGATACTCAGAGGAGGAGGAGCTGAAGAGGAATGATAATGATATTAATTAGATGCATAATTATTGCTGTTACAACCTTAGTCAACAACGTCATTGCAGTTTTCATGTACATTTAGATATATTCCATGTATAAGCAGAGCATTGTCAATGTTGTCAAGCATTATGTTTATTCTGTACCTATACGAACAGTATTTTTCGACGTGAGACTTGCTGTTCAAAAATTACAAAGATTGGAGATGTTGTTTTAGTTTTCTTGACAATATTTACACACATCTTTCCAATAAGTTTTATTCTGTTTATAGTATTTACCGTGTAGTTAATTTCTTTGTTTTGAAAACCAAACAAGACTTCGTTTACTGTCAATTGTACTTTTTTCCCCCAATGATACTGCTTATATAACGTTCAACTGCTTTCCAAAAATTATTGACAGTTGGGCATTCAAAAAAAAAGTGTTCAATAAAATCTACCACATCTTTGCAAGTCGTGCATTTATTGTCATCAGTCACATTCATTTTATATGCAGAATATTTGTTGGGTATATGTTATTGGAGGTCTTCCATTGCAGTTCACACAGTCTTACTCGTTTTGTTGCAAAATGAGGGATTAGCCAGATATGTTTATTTAATTCAATGCCAAATTTTCTTTTCCAGAATCCACACTTATGCAAGCAATTGGTTTGCTGGACTATATTCTTTGAAAATAAACAGATTGTTGTTGTTGTTTGGTTTGGTTGTTGTTTGGTTGGTTGGTTGGTTGTTGTTTTGGTTGTTGTTGTTTGTTTTGGTTGTTGTTGTTGTTATTTGTTTTGGTTGTTGTTGTTTGGTTGGTTGGTTGTTGTTTGTTTTGGTTGTTGTTTTGGTTGTTGTTGTTTGTTTTGGTTGGTTGGTTTTGTTGTTTGTTTTGGTTGTTGTTGCTTGGTTGGTTGGTTGTTGTTGTTTGTTTTGGTTGTTGTTGTTTGTTTTGGTGGTTGTTGTTGTTTGGTTGGTTGGATGTTGTTGTTTGTTTTGGTTGTTGTTTTGTTTGTTTGTTGTTGCTGTTTCTTCATTTTGTAGTTTTTGTTGGTGGCGGTTTTCGTTGGGTTTTTTTTGTTGTTGTTGTTTTTGTTTGTTTGTTTGTTTTGTTTTTGTTGTTGTTGTTTTTTGTTGTTTGTTTGTTTGTTTATTTGGGTGGGGTTTTTTTGGGGTTTTTTTTTTTTTTTTTTTTTGGGGGGGGGGGGGGGGGGTTATTGGTAAGTGTGTGCGTGTGTTTGTGCGGGTGTGTGTATGTGTGTGTTTTTTTGCTAAGCATATGACGTGAAGTGCGTGCTGTGTGTGTTCGGCGTACATCAGGATCCAGCCAGCCACCCCAGTGGAGAGGTCAGCCACCCAAGGACACCCTGCTCATTCAGAGGGAGGGGTCAGAGGCCGTCTTCAAGTGCAAGGCCGTCGGCCGACCTCGACCCAAGGTCAAATGGGTCAAGGACGGAGCGCCGATGAAGATCAAGAAAAATAAGAAGGTGAAGCTGGATTTTGGGCGAGAGGGTTGAGTGGGAGGGGGTGGGGGGGGGTTGTATGTGCGCAAGGGGTGTTGAAGGGGGGAGTTGATGGAGATTGGGGAGTGGTGAGGGACATGATGTTGTTTTTAAACGAAGCAAGATTTGTTGTTTCGCGTTGCCTTTTTCTGTGCAGACTTTCGTTGCCAGGTGTTTTGTTGAGTCGTATTTCGTTGTTTTTTGGTTGTTCGCGCGGCGTTGTGCTTTGTCGCGTTGCGTTGTGTTGTGTCGCGTTGCGTTGTGTGTTGTGGCCACCTCGTGTCGTGTCACGGATCTATCAGTGCAGGACGAAAGGTCAGTCCCACCTACTCATTACTTTATCTCATGATTGAATGACTGATTTTTATAGCTGGTTGCACTGCTGGGAGTAGCTGTCCAGGTGGCTGATTATTCGGTGTAGTCATTCGAGTACTCGGGTCAAAAACTGCGCCTACCCCGCAACGTCGCCCCCACCCCACCGCCCCCCGCTCCATTCCACCCAGATCCCCCCGATCCCCCTTTTTTTCGGATAATTTACGAACTCATACCACTGAGCCAGCGGAAGACCAGCTCACCAAGTGTCAGCAAGAAGTGAGAAGGGTAAAAAGTGGAAACGAGAAACGAAGCCGTTTAACATTTTTCATGGGAGATAATTGTGTCAGTGCCAGTGTTAATGTTCTTCTCACCTCTGGAGTCCGTGTCAAGGGGTTTTCGCCTGTAAGAAAGACCATACAGCTGTTTTCTGACATTAGCCAATCATATCTTGCGTTGTGTGTGGGAGTGGAGGGGTTGGGGGTGGGGGGGGAGGGTATGTACGTGTGGGTGGGGAGGAGGTTAGTGAGTGTGTGTGTGTGCGCGCGCGCGCTTCTGTCGTGTGCGTGTGTGTGTGCGTGTCTGTGTGTAA
>NC_134903.1:25269779-25287279 GCF_041734735.1 Babylonia areolata
CCCCTAGTTACGGGCCGAAACACTTGACTGAGGGGGGGGGGCTTCTTCTCTGAAGACCTTTTATGGTCCAGCTCTCCCTGGAGTTTCTTATCACTGTCTTTATTACCAAGTGTACGGGCGTCACAAAGAATATTGGGAGGGGTGGAGGAGGGGGGGGGGGGCAATACATAAAGAGGTAAGAAACGTAAATCGAAAAAAATTTGTGGTGATGATGGTGGTCATGGTGGTGGAGGTCAGTTGTCATGGTGATGGTGGTGGTGGTATCCTCTCATTCATCCATCCGTTCCTCCCTTCCTCCCTCCCTCCCTTCCTCCCTCCCTCCCTTCCTTCCTCCCTTCCTCCCTCCCTCCCTCTCTTCCTTCCTCCCTCCCTCCTTTCCTCCCTCCCTTCTTCCCTCCCTTCCTTCCTTCCTTCCTCCCTCCCTTCCTTCCTTCCTTCCTTCCTTCCTTCCTTCCTCCCTTCCTTCCTTCCTTTCTTCCTTCATTCATTCCTTCCTTCATTCATTCATTAATCCATTCACTGATTCATTCAGTTGTGGTGGTGGTGGTGGTGATGAAGATGATGGCAGTGATGATGATGACAATGATGATGGCTCTATTTCTCCCTCTCTCACCCTGTCTCCCTTTCTCTCCCTCATTCTCTCTTTCCCCCCTCTCTCTCTCCCTCTACCCCCCTTCTCTCTCAGTCTCCCCTCTCTCATCCCCCCCTCTCTCTCTCTCTCCCTCTCCCCCTCCCTCTCCCCTCTCTCATACCCCCTCTCTCCCTTCTCTCTCTCTCTCTTCCTCTCCCTCACTTCTCTCTCTCACACCATCGCCAGTGCTTTGAATAACACAGTTGATAGCGGTGATCTTCTCCCCCTTCCCCTTCCCCTTCCCCACCCCCACAGATGGAGAACAACACGTTGGCAGAGGTGCTAGTCCTTCACAACGTCAGCAAAGCGGACGCCGGAGAGTACACGTGTTACATCGGCAACAACATCTCCAACCTCCGTCTGACGGCCATCTTGACGGTCATTGAGGAGGGTCAGTGGGGGTGGGGTGGGTTGTGGTGTGGAGGGATGTGTTGGGTTGGGGTACGGGTGGTGCAGGATGGGGTGTGGGTTGCAGTGGGTGGGTTATTGTGTGGTGGGGTGGGGTGGGTTGGCGTGGTTTTGGTTGTGGCGGGATGGGTTGTAGTGGGGTGGGTTGTAGTGGTGTGGGTTGTAGTGGGATGGGTTGTAGTGGGGTGGGTTGTAGTGGGATGGGTTGTGGTGGGGTGGGTTGTAGGGGTGTGGGTTGTAGTGGGATGGGTTGTGGTGGGGTGGGTTGTAGTGGTGTGGGTTGTAGTGGGATGGGTTGTGGTGGTGTGGGTTGTAGTGGGATGGGTTGTGGTGGTGTGGGTTGTGGTGGTGTGGGTTGTAGTGGGATGGGTTGTGGTGGTGTGGGTTGTGGTGGTGTGGGTTGTAGTGGGATGGGTTGTGGTGGTGTGGGTTGTGGTGGGGTGGGTTGTGGTGGGATGGGTTGTAGTGGGATGGGTTGTAGTGGTGTGGGTTGTAGTGGGATGGGTTGTGGTGGTGTGGGTTGTAGTGGTGTGGGTTGTAGTGGGATGGGTTGTGGTGGTGTGGGTTGTAGTGGGATGGGTTGTGGTGGTGTGGGTTGTGGTGGTGTGGGTTGTAGTGGTGTGGGTTGTGGTGGGGTGGGTTGTGGTGGGGTGGGTTGTAGTGGGGTGGGTTGTAGTGGGGTGGGTTGTGGTGGGGTGGGTTGTAGTGGGGTGGGTTGTGGTGGGGTGGGTTGTAGTGGGATGGGTTGTAGTAGAATGGGTTGTGGTGGTGTGGGTTGTGGTGGGATGGGTTGTAGTGGGGTGGGTTGTGTTGGTGTGGGTTGTAGTGGGATGGGTTGTGTTGGGGTGGGTTGTGGTGGTGTGGGTTGTATTGGGATGGGTTGTAGTGGGATGGGTTGTAGTGGGGTGGGTTGTGGTGGTGTGGGTTGTAGTGGGGTGGGTTGTAGTGGGATGGGTTGTAGTGGGGTGGGTTGTAGTGGTGTGGGTTGTAGGGGTGTGGGTTGTAGTGGTGTGGGTTGTAGTGGGATGGGTTGTAGTGGGAGGTTGTAGTGGGATGGGTTGTAGTGGGATGGGTTGTAGTGGTGTGGGTTGTAGTGGGGTGTGTTGTAGTGGGGTGTGTTGTAGGGGTGTGGGTTGTAGTGGGATGGGTTGTAGTGGGATGGGTTGTAGTGGGATGGGTTGTAGTGGTGTGGGTTGTAGTGGGATGGGTTGTAGTGGGAGGTTGTAGTGGGATGGGTTGTAGTGGGATGGGTTGTAGTGGGGTGTGTTGTAGGGGGGTGGGTTGTAGTGGGGTGGGTTGTAGGGGTGTGGGTTGTAGTGGGAGGTTGTAGTGGGATGGGTTGTAGTGGTGTGGGTTGTAGTGGGGTGGGGTGGGCTGTAGTGGGGTGGGTTGTAGTGGGGTGGGGTGGGTTGTAGTGGGGTGGGTTGTAGTGGGAGGTTGTAGTGGGATGGGTTGTAGTGGGGTGGGTTGTAGTGGGGTGGGGTGGGCTGTAGTGGGGTGGGTTGTAGTGGGGTGGGTTGTAGTGGGAGGTTGTGGTGGTGTGGGTTGTATTGGGATGGGTTGTAGTGGTGTGGGTTGTAGTGGGATGGGTTGTAGTGGGAGGTTGTAGTGGGATGGGTTGTAGTGGGATGGGTTGTAGTGGGGTGGGTTGTAGTGGTGTGGGTTGTAGGGGTGTGGGTTGTAGGGGTGTGGGTTGTAGTGGGATGCGTTGTAGTGAGATGCGTTGTAGGGGTGTGGGTTGTAGTGGTGTGGGTTGTAGTGGGATGCGTTGTAGGGGTGTGGGTTGTAGTGGGGTGGGTTGTAGTGGGATGGGTTGTGGTGGGGTGGGTTGTAGTGGTGTGGGTTGTAGTGGGATGGGTTGTGGTGGGATGGGTTGTGGTGGGGTGGGTTGTAGTGTGGATGGGTTGTGGTGGGGTGGGTTGTGGCGTGGTTTGTTGTGGTGCGGGTTTTAGTGAGAAAGGTGGTGGTAGTGGTGGTGTTTTTAGACACCCCTGACTGATTGATTGACACAGGGGAGAGCCTGGTTGTTGGTGGTGGTGGTGGTGGTGGTGAGGCAGATGGTGTTGCTGACAGGAGAGAGCCTTGTGGTTGGTGGTGGTTGTGGTGGTGGTGCAGTTGTTGTTGTCGTTGCTGACGCAGGGGAGAGCCTGGTTGTTGTTGGTGGTGGTGGTTGTGGTGGTGGTGCAGTTGATGTTGTCGTTGCTGACACAGGGGAGAGCCTGGTTGTTGTTGGTGGTGGTGGTGGTGGTTGTGGTGGTGGTGGTGGTGGTGGTGGTGGTGGTGCAGTTGATGTTGTCGTTGCTGACGCAGGGGAGAGCCTACCGTTCGAACCCAAGTGCGCCCTGCACATCCGGCGTCAGGTGTTGGTGGACAACACGTACGGCTGTCAGACCACGGAGCCCGTGGAGATCACGTACTGCATGGGGTCCTGCGGTCGATCCTACTTCATCCCCACCATGCTGACCACTGATGACAAGGACATGCAGGTCTGGATGGGGTGTGGGTGGGTGGATGGGTGGGTGGACTGATATAAACGGGAAGATAGGTGTATTAATGGATGGGTGGGTGGGTGGATGGATGGATGGGATCGAGAGGATGTGTATGAGAGATAGGTATGTGATGGATGGGTGGGTGGATATGTATATGAACTAATGAAGGGATGGGTGGATGGATGGATTAACGGATACGTATCAGAAGGAAGGGATGGATGAATGGGAGGATAAGTATATGAATTGATGGATGGATGGATATATGAACAAATGGATGGATGGGTGGATATATGAACAGATGTATGGGTGGATATATGAACATATGGATGGATGGATTGATGTATTAACAAATGGATGGAATTATGGATGGATGGATATATGAACAAATGGATGGATGGATATATGAACAAATGGATTGATATATTAACAAATGGATGGATGGATATGTGAACAAATGGATGGATGGATGAATGTATTGATATATGAACAAATGGATGGATGGATATATGAACAAATGGATGGATGGATATATGAACAAATGGATTGATACATTAACAAATGGATGAATGGATTGATATATGAACAAATGGATGGATGGATGGATGAATGGATTGATGCATGAACAAATGGATGGATGGATGAATGGATTGATATATGAAGAAATGGATGGAATTATGAATGGGTTGATATATGAACAGATGGATGGATGGATATATGAACAGATGGATGGATTGATATGAACAAATGGATGGATGGACGAGTGTATTGATGTATGAACAAATGGATGGAATTATGAATGGATTGATATATGACCAAATTGGTTGGGTGGATATATGAACAAATGGGTGGATGGATATATGAACAAATGGATTGATACATTAACAAGTGGATGAATGGATTGATATATGAACAAATGGATTGGCATATTAACAAATGGATGGATGGATGAATGGATTGATACATGAACAAATGGATGGATGAATGGATTGATATATGAACAAATGGATGGATGGATATATGAACAAATGGATGGATGGATGGATTGATATATGAACAAATGGATGGATGGATGAATGGATTGATATATGATCAAATGGATAGATATATGAACAAATGGATGAGTGGATTGATATATGAACAAATGGATGAATATATTAACAAATGGATGGATGGATGAATGGATTGATACATGAACAAATGGATGGATGGATGAATGGATTGATATATGAACAAATGGATGGAATTATGAATGGAGTGATATATGAACAAATGGATGGATGGATGGATATATGAACAAATGGATTGATATATGAACAAATGGATGGATGGACGAGTGTATTGATGTATGAACAAATGGATGGAATTATGAATGGATTGATATATGAACAAATGGATGGATGGATGGATGGATATATGAACAAATGGATGGATGGATGGATACGTATAATATGAAGAAAGGGATGGGTGACTGAATAAAAGGGAGGATAGGTATATGAATGAAGGAATGAATGGATGTCATTGATGTGTTTTGGTATTAACAGCTGCAGCAAATATTGTTTGGCCCTCTGCTGGTTCTAACAGTTCTAACAGGTGTGTTTTTTCCACAGTGTCTGTTACTTCTAACAGGTGTGTTTTTTCCACAGTGTCTGTTACTTCTAACAGTTCTAACAGGTGTGTTTTTTCCACAGTGTCTGTTACTTCTAACAGGTGTGATTTTCCACAGTGTCAGTTACTTCTAACAGTTCTAACAGGTGTGTTTTTCCACAGTGTCTGTTACTTCTAACAGTTCTAACAGGTGTGTTTTTTCCATAGTGTCTGTTACTTCTAACAGTTTTAACAGGTGTGTTTTTTCCATAGTGTCTGTTACTTCTAACAGTTCTAACAGGTGTGTTTTTTCCATAGTGTCTGTTACTTCTAACAGTTCTAACAGGTGTTTTTTCCATAGTGTCTGTTACTTCTAACAGTTTTAACAGGTGTGTTTTTTCCACAGTGTCTGTTACTTCTAACAGTTCTAACAGGTGTGTTTTTTCCATAGTGTCTGTTACTTCTAACAGTTCTAACAGGTGTGTTTTTTCCATAGCGTCTGTTACTTCTAACAGTTTTAACAGGTGTGTTTTTTCCACAGTGTCTGTTACTTCTAACAGTTCTAACAGGTGTGTTTTTTCCATAGTGTCTGTTACTTCTAACAGTTCTAACAGGTGTGTTTTTTCCATAGTGTCTGTTACTTCTAACAGTTGTAACAGGTGTGTTTTTTCCATAGTGTCTGTTACTTCTAACAGTTCTAACAGGTGTGTTTTTTCCATAGTGTCTGTTACTTCTAACAGTTCTAACAGGTGTGTTTTTCCATAGTGTCTGTTACTTCTAACAGTTCTAACAGGTGTGTTTTTTCCACAGTGTCTGTTACTTCTAACAGTTCTAACAGGTATGTTTTTCCATGGTGTCTGTTACTTCTAACAGTTCTAACAGGCGTGTTTTTTTCATAGTGTCTGTTACTTCTAACAGTTCTAACAGGTGTGTTTTTTCCATAGTGTCTGTTACTTCTAACAGTTCTAACAGGTGTGTTTTTCCCATCGTGTCTGTTACTTCTAACAGTTCTAACAGGTGTTTTTTCCATAGTGTCTGTTACTTCTAACAGTTCTAACAGGTGTGTTTTTTCCACAGTGTCTGTTACTTCTAACAGTTCTAACAGGTATGTTTTTTTCCATAGTCTGTTACTTCTAACAGTTCTAACAGGTGTGTTTTTCCATAGTGTCTGTTACTTCTAACAGTTCTAACAGGTGTGTTTTTTCCATAGTGTCTGTTACTTCTAACAGTTCTAACAGGTGTGTTTTTCCATAGTGTCTGTTACTTCTAACAGTTCTAACAGGCGTGTTTTTTTCCATAATGTCTGTTACTTCTAACAGTTCTAACAGGTGTGTTTTTCCATAGTGTCTGTTACTTCTAACAGTTCTAACAGGTGTTTTTTTCCATAGTGTCTGTTACTTCTAACTGTTCTAACAGGCGTGTTTTTTCCATAGTGTCTGTTACTTCTAACAGTTCTAACAGGTGTGTTTTTCCACAGTGTCTGTTACTTCTAACAGTTCTAACAGGTGTTTTTTCCACAGTGTCTGTTACTTCTAACAGTTCTAACAGGTGTGTTTTTCCATAGTCTGTTACTTCTAACAGTTCTAACAGGTGTGTTTTTCCATAGTCTGTTACTTCTAACAGTTCTAACAGGTGTGATTTTCCATAGTGTCTGTTACTTCTAACAGTTCTAACAGGTGTGTTTTTTCCACAGTGTCTGTTACTTCTAACAGTTCTAACAGGTGTGTTTTTTCCATAGTGTCTGTTACTTCTAACAGTTCTAACAGGTGTGTTTTTTCCATAGTGTCTGTTACTTCTAACAGTTTTAACAGGTGTGTTTTTTCCACAGTGTCTGTTACTTCTAACAGTTCTAACAGGTGTGTTTTTTCCATAGTGTCTGTTACTTCTAACAGTTCTAACAGGTGTGTTTTTTCCATAGTGTCTGTTACTTCTAACAGTTCTAACAGGTGTGTTTTTTCCATAGTCTGTTACTTCTAACAGTTCTAACAGGTGTGTTTTTCCATAGTCTGTTACTTCTAACTGTTCTAACAGGTGTTTTTTCCATAGTGTCTGTTACTTCTAACAGTTCTAACACGTGTGTTTTTTCCATAGTGTCTGTTACTTCTAACAGTTCTAACAGGTGTGTTTTTTCCATAGTGTCTGTTACTTCTAACAGTTCTAACAGGTATTTTTTCCATAGTGTCTGTTACTTCTAACAGTTCTAACAGGCGTGTTTTTCCATAGTGTCTGTTACTTCTAACAGTTCTAACAGGTGTGTTTTTCCACAGTGTCTGTTACTTCTAACAGTTCTAACAGGCGTGATTTTCCATAGTGTCTGTTACTTCTAACAGTTCTAACAGGTGTGATTTTCCATAGTGTCTGTTACTTCTAACAGTTCTAACAGGTGTGTTTTCCATAGTGTCTCTTACTTCTAACAGTTCTAACAGGTGTGTTTTTTCCACAGTGTCTGTTACTTCTAACAGTTCTAACAGGTATGTTTTACCATAGTGTCTGTTACTTCTAACAGGTGTGTTTTTTCCACAGTGTCTGTTACTTCTAACAGTTCTAACAGGTGTGTTTTTCCACAGTCTGTTACTTCTAACAGTTCTAACAGGTGTGTTTTTCCATAGTCTGTTACTTCTAACAGTTCTAACAGGTGTGTTTTTTTCATAGTGTTTGTTACTTCTAACAGGTGTTTTTTTCCACAGTGTCTGTTACTTCTAACAGTTCTAACAGGCGTGTTTTTTTCCATAATGTCTGTTACTTCTAACAGTTCTAACAGGTGTGTTTTTCCCATCGTGTCTGTTACTTCTAACAGTTGTAACAGGTGTGTTTTTTCCATAGTGTCTGTTACTTCTAACAGTTCTAACAGGTGTGTTTTTTCCATAGTGTCTGTTACTTCTAACAGTTCTAACAGGTGTGTTTTTTCCACAGTGTCTGTTACTTCTAACAGTTCTAACAGGTATGTTTTACCATAGTGTCTGTTACTTCTAACACTTCTAACAGGCGTATTTTTTCCATAGTGTCTGTTACTTCTAACAGTTCTTACAGGTGTGATTTTCCACAGTGTCTGTTACTTCTAACAGTTCTAACAGGTGTGGTTTTTTTCCATAGTGTCTGTTACTTCTAACAGGTATGTTTTACCATAGTGTCTGTTACTTCTAACAGTTCTAACAGGTGTGTTTTTACCTGGCAGGCTAACCATCTGAACCAGACGTGCCAGTGCTGTGTGGGGCTGGTGCAGGGAATACGGATCGTCCCTCTTCAGTGTCCCTTCGGGGAGACACGCCGTGGGTTCTTCACCCTGCTCAGAGACTGCCAGTGCCAGAGCTGTTCTCTTGAAGGTGGCGGTTGTGGTCTGTGGGTGGGGGTGGGAGGGGTGGGGGTGATTGTGTGTGTGTGTGTGTGTGTGTGTCTTTGTGTCTGTATATTATGTATGAGAGAGGGAGGCGGTAGGGTGTGTGTGTGTGTGTGTAATGTTTGAGAGAGGAAGGGGCGGATGATGATGATGATGTGTGTATGTTTGTGCGTGCGCGCGCGCGTGTGTGTGTATGAGTGTGTGTGTGTGTGTGCGTGCGTGAGTGTGTGTGTGTGTGTGTTTGTGGGTTATTATGTCTAAGAGAGAAAGGGGGTTGAGGTGGTATAGCTCTGCGTGTGTGCTTGTGTGTGTGTGTGTGTGTGTGAGTGAGCGTGTGCGTGTGTGTGTGTGTGAGTAAGTGCGTGTGTGTGTGTGTATGTGCGCGCGCGCGCATTGTACATGCATGATGGCTCTCACATGACTTGGTATCCACTGTGCAGGCGATTTGCTGAACAGACGACCAATCGAAGGAGCCGTCTCTCTTCCTCCCTAAACCCCACCGACCAATGGGCGAGGCGGACACATTGTGCTCATGGCCATGCATTTGTCGTCTGTGTCTCTGCGTGCCCATGAAGAAGGAAGATCTTTTCAGAGTGTTTAACAAACACCAGGAAATTTCAGTCCAGCCATTTGCAAAGTGTATTGCCGTAGCGTGGAAACTTCGGCGAAGAATGAAAAGTAGTACTTACTGTTGTTCATAGTGTGTATGGATTTGTGCGAAGGCAGTGACGCTTCCTTTAGTAACTGAACAGAACTGAACTGTTGTTTCTAAAGAAATTTGATTTTGTGTAGACTGCTACGTATGCAAATTCTTTTTTTTACTTTCTGCATTGTTTCGTGATTTCTTCACAGCACAGTTGAAAATGGATGATCGACGATATATAGTTGTTGTTTTTTTTTCTTTGACAATGGATTTTCTTTGATTGTATGTTTCTGAATAGTTGTTTGCACCATTGTTTTTGGCTTTTGTTGTGAGTTGTAGCCCTTGTTATCAGGGCTGTGAAGCTGTTGACAGAAAAGGTTTCTGCGTTCTGTGTGTGTGTGTGTGTGAGCTTGCTTTGTGTATTTTGTTGTTGGTGACGGTGGTGGTGTTTTTGCTGTTGTTGCTACTGCTGTTTTTGATGTTTTGCTGTTGTTGTTTTTTTGTTTTATTTTTTTGGAGGGTGGGGGTCGGGGGGGGGGGCAGAATATTTGTATGTGTGTGTGTTTGTGTCTGTGTGTGCATCTGTATGTGTGTTTGTGTCTGTGTGTGCATCTGTATGTGTTTGTGTCTGTGTGTGCATCTGTGTGTGTGTTGTTGTTGTTGTCGTGTGTGTGTCGTTGTTGGTGGTGGTGGTGTTTTGTTGGGGTTTTTTGTTTGTTTTTGTTTTTTGTTATTTTTATTGTGGCCGTTATCTGCATTTCTCTACAAATTTCAGCTTTTGATCCCCATTTTCCCCCAGTCTCAGACATTGTTGGTTCCACAAAATATGCTGTTCTATGCTTTGATTGGCAGTTTAAACGTCTGTATTAATGTGCCCTAGTTGTTGTTTTTCTGTTTAGCAAAAAAGCGATGTATTAAGGCAAGAGGATCATTCTTATTTATTTTTAACTTTGATAGATGCGGGTGTGCTTGCGTGTGTGTGTGTGTGTGTGGTTGGAGAACATGTATTGAATGGGTTTACCTTGCTGTTATTGTATTTTTCATCTCTCTGTCTCTCTCTCTCTCTCTCTCTCTCTCTCTCTCTCTCTCTCTCTCTCTCCGCAGTGTTAGATAGCAATACTATATCATCCGCGAACAGAAGAATGAACAACTCTAATAAATCAGGCAAAAACTGAATTCCACGAATACCACTGATTTCAACTGCTGATGCAATTTCGTTAGCAAACGACGAAAACAATATAGGGCTTAACATACAACCGTGCCTTAGGCCAATGGGACAATCAAAAAATTCAGTTAACTTATCTTCAATACGTACGCAAGACGTAACACATTTATACATAGCAATGATGGCAAAAACATCTGAACTCTGAAGGTCAATCGTATGTTCACTTGCTGAAGAATGGCTCTGTTTACAGTATTCGTAAACTCTGCGTTTATATATTTAATGCCCTGAAGATACGACAGGAATTCTGTGACAACAATGATGAAAGTTAGCATTAAGTTACTATGCACAAGAAGCACTTTTGTTCTACAGGTTTAAGTTAGTATGTATTTGACATTTTGTTGTCGCTGCGTGATCACCATATTGTGTACTTTTGACCTCTTTCTAGGGGCCGGAGGCCTAGAGATTAAAGTTTTGTTCTTGTTCTCTCTCTCTCCGTGTCTCTGTCTCTCTCTCTCTCTCTCTCTCTCTCTCTCCCTCTCTCTGTCTGTCTGTCTGTCCCCTTCTCCGTGTTTCTCTATTTCTATCTGTATGGAGATAGATAGACAGATGTCTCTTCTCCCCCCCTCTCTCTCTCCCTTTGTATCTCTCTCTCTCTCTGTATCTCTCTCTCTCTGTATCTCTCTCTCTCTGTCTCTATCCGTCTGGTTTATCTATCTCAGTATCTATTTCTGTCCCTCTCACCACCACCACCCGCCTCTCTCTCTCTCTCTCTCTCTCTCTCTCTCTCTCTCTCTCTTTCTCTATCCGTCTATCTCAGTATCTATCTATCTATTTCTGTCCCTCTCACCACCACCACCCGCCTCTCTCTCTCTCTCTCTCTCTCTCTCTGTATTTCCCTCTCTCTCTCCCTCCGCCCTCTTCTCCTCTACTCCTTCTCTCTGCCCCTCCCTCCATCCCTCACTATTCTCACCCTTGGTTCAACTGTCTCTACACACACTGTGTGTTCCTTATTTTGTCCTGTTCACCCTCAATGCTTTCCCTTTCAATTCTTTTTTTTTTTACTGGAGTTCGCTTTTCATGTAAAATAACATTTTGGCTCCAAGGATTTGTTGCTGTGTGACTTTGTTGGATGGAAAATTTCAACCAGTTATCATTGCTGTACAAATAAAGCTTCCACGGCGCCGTGTTATGATTATCAAGTGTGTTTTTTTTCTTTTTGTTTCACGGTTTGGTGGTTGTTGTTGTTGTTTTTTGTTGTTGTTGTTGTTTCAGCTTTTACCCGTTTCGAGCGATAGTGTTCTCTTGTGTGTTCGTACATACTCAAGTGCGCGCGTGCATTCACTGTGTGAATCATACGAACGTGCGCACACTTCAAGTTACACTATTACAAAATCTAACACACACTGACGTACATACGCACACGCACACATGCATACGCACGTACACACACACACACACACACACACGGGAAAAAAAACGCGTGCACATCCACACAAACTCAAAAAATAGAAGAAAATATGGAAAGGAAAGAAAGCAAAAATGAAAGAAGTGAATTAGATCTTTTTGAAGGGGGGTTGGGTGCATGTGGAAGGTAGAAATGCAATCAACCTGCCATCCCTCTTTGAAAACTGTTTCTCTCGTTATATCCATAGACATATATTTATGATATATATCTCAGTGGTTATATCCCGGTGTAAGGGGGACAACTTGGTGAAAATACGCATTCTACAAATATTGGATTATTTCCCTTGTTCTTTTTCTCTTCTTTCCAGATTGCTTTTCTAAGTGGTGTGTGTACGCGCATTTTCCTTCTTTCTTAAACTATCTTTTCCACACGTCTTTTCACGGAATGTGTGTGCGTGTCTGTGTGTTGTGTATGTATGTGCGTGCGTATATGAGCGCGTGTGTGTGTCTGTGGGCTGAGCATGTTTGTTCAAGTTCATCTGCTGTGACTGATTATTCGTTCTTTTGAATGAGTACCTGCATTCAGTAATAATTAACCATGTAATATCCCAGCAAAGTTGCAACAGTTCTTTAAGATCTGTGTAGCCTTACCGGACATGTTAACTATGAAATTGTTGGTCAAAGATCATTTGCAAGTAAGAAGGATAGTGTTTTTGCCTTTTAAGCGATACTTAATGTTACCTATCAAAATATATATTTCAAGAAGGCGGATCATATTGACTAAAGATGTCATTTTAACTTCTAAATAAAGCAGTATGACAGATATCAAAGACCTATATAACTGTCTATAGAAATCAAAGAAAACTATACGCAGCAGACGACATATTCAAATGATTAACACAAAGAACATCCAAGGTACAAAGTAACCAATATTTATTGACAGTTTAAAACTTTTAATTAAAAAAATACACTCCAATACAGCAAAAGAATAATGTAAATGAAATCAAATGGGTACACACACTTAATGAATCCAAACAATTCAGAGTAGGAAACTAACTAAAATGTAAACAACATTAAGTGGGTATGGTACATGCACCAATTGATAGATGGCAGACTGATGCTATTGATTTTTATACTGTGTCCAAGTCTAAAGATATATACTGATAAACTGCTATGAATAGAAAAAAACATGCAATCGCATTTTCAAGTCTAAAAATGTTACTTTACGCAATAAAAGTATAAATTGTGCAGTGAACACGTTTCCAAGCGCTAAAAATGTTTATTAGCTACAATGAAAATATAAATCATGCAGACGACACATTTTTTCGTTTTAAAATGTTAATTAGCTGCAACGAAAATATAAATCATGCAGTCAACACATTTTCTGAAGTCTTAAGAAGTTAACTAAATTGCGGTATTAAAAAAAAACTAAGAATGAGAAGAAATTTAACTGGGTTTTGCATGTTTGACAACCAGAACTTCAGATAAACTGCCTGGAGTGGAGGAAGGGGAAGTAATCAAACTTGGTGAAAAGCGACATGTTTTGTTTGGTCATTTGTGTCACTAACATCGTGTAAGTATTGCTTCCCTTGTTTCTTTGGAGGTTTATTTTTTTGATGTTTTTTTTCTTTTGGGGGGGCTGAGGGGGCAGGGGGCGAGGGGGTAATTGCTGGAGTCAGTACCAATCGGACATTTATCGAATGAATAGGTCAAACCTGATCCAGTCCTGATAGAATATACCGATCTGTTTCAAAGTCTGTAATATTGGGTTTTTCTTAACGCATTTCGTTAGCGCTTACTTTTTGGCCCAAAGCATGCTTAACAGTGGCTGAATAAGGTCCAGGAGTTTGGGGGGTTTTATCTTCTTTTTTTTTTACATGAATTTGTTTAAAAAATACTATATCAAGAAACAGTGTAACATCAGTCAAAACACACATTTCCTGTTCACACACACAAAGACACTTCATGTATGTTTGCCACACACAGAGCAATGGGCGCGGCTTGTGACTAGTTTTGTCACACACACACACACACACACACACACACACCCAACCCCCCCAACAACAAAAAATACATGGGAACAGATTCGCTTTCACAGATTAGTCTTTGTCAAAATGGTAGAAATAAAAGTAAAAGACAAAAAAGTAAAATGCATTTATTTTATGAGAGTTTGTTGTTGTAGTTGTTTGTTGCTGTTGGCAACATCCAATTTTTTTTTCAACTGTGCTGTTCCGCTAATAAGACGGAAAAGTTGTAAATTGGTTTTTAACATCGTAATATATCCTGTACATTTCTTCCCCTCACCTCTGACTGGCCTTTACGTCATTCGACAAGGGAAGAAATGCATAATTGTTATTTCAGCAAATTTACAACTTTGTCCATCTTGGGAATGAAACTGAATGAGAATAAGCTTCAGGAGAAGTAGTGTGGATATTGCCTTTTTGTTCCTCTTGATTCCCATTGATAAGCACCATTTTCCCAACACACAAACAGCACTATTTAGCCAGCACACAAAAAAAAGCAACATTTAGTCAGCACTATTTAGCCAACACACAGAAAACACGATTCATCCAACACACAAGACGCAATATTTAGCAAACACATATTCAAATTTTTAAAAAGCACCATTTAGTCAACACACAAAAAGCACCATTTAGCCAACACACTGAAAGCACAAGTTAGTCACATTATAAAAAGAAAAGCACCTTTTAGCCAACACACAAAAAGCACCATTCAGCCAACACACAAAAAGCATAAAAAGCACTATTTAGCCAGCACACAAAAAAGCAACATTTAGTCAGCACTATTTAGCCAACACACAGAAAACACGATTCATCCAACACACAAGACGCAATATTTAGCAAACACATATTCAAATTTTTAAAAAGCACCATTTAGTCAACACACAAAAAGCACCATTTAGCCAACACACTGAAAGCACAAGTTAGTCACATTATAAAAAGAAAAGCACCTTTTAGCCAACACACAAAAAGCACCTTTTAGCCAACACACAAAAAGCATAAAAAGCACAATTTAGTCAGCATATAAAAAGCATGAAAAACACACAAAAAGCATGTAGCAAATGCACAAAAAGCACCATCCAGCCATCCCATAAAAAGTTCCATGTAGCTAACAAGTAAAAAGCATAAAGATCACCATTTAGTCAACACATAAAAAGGTCCCTGAGATCGAAAAATAAAAGGCATTACGAAGCAATTGCTCAAAAAGGCACTGGTTAGTCAACATATAAAAAGCACCATATGGTCAACACACAAAATGTATCACGTAGCTATTGCACAAAAATCAGTTTAGTCAACATATAAAAAGGCATAAAAGCACCATTCAGTCAACACAGCATAAAAAGCACCATTTAGTCAACACACGAAAAGCATTGCACAAAAAATACCATTTAGTCAACACATGAAAAGCATAGCAATCACCATTTAGTCAACACACAAAAAGCTATGCATACCTATTGCACAAATAGCATCATTTAGTCAACACATTTAAGGCACTATCTAGTCAAAATACGAAAAGCATCACAAAGGAATGGCACAAAATCACTGTTTAGTCAACATATAAAAAGCATAAAAGCACCATTTAGTCAACACATTAAACGCATAAAAAGTACCATTTAGTCAACACGAAAAGCATCGCGTAGCTATTGCACAAAAAGCACCGTTTAGTTAACACATGAAAAGCATAAAGAGCACCATTTAGTCAACACACAAAAAGCATCACGGAGCAAGTGCACAAAAGCACCAATTAGCCAACCCGTAAATTAGCACCATTTTGTCAACGCATAAAAAGCATCCCGTAGCAATTGCACAAAAAGCACCATTTTGTCAATACAGCAAAGCATCACGAAGGAATCACACAAAATGCACTATTTAGTCAAAATATAAAAAGCATAAAAAGCATCATTTAGTCAACACACTAATAGACGTGCATACCTATTACACAAATAGCACCATTTAGTCAACACACAAAAAGCACAGCGTAGCTATTGCATAAAAAGCACCATTTAGTCAACACACTAATAGACGCGCGTACCTATTACACAAATAGCACCATCTAGTCAACACACAAAAAGCACCACGTAGCTATTGCACAAAAAGCACCGTTTACTCAACACGCAAAAAGGTTCACCCAGCAAGTGCATAAAAAGCGCCATTTAGTCAACACACAATCAGCACCATTTAGTCAACATTTAAAAAGCATAAGCACCATTTTGTCAACACACAAAAAGCACCATTTAGTCAACATAAAAAAACACAAAAAGTACCATTTAGTCAACACACAAATAGCACCATTTAGTCAACATTTTTTTTTTTAAACATAAAAAGCACCATTTTGTCACACAAAAAGCACCGTTTAGTCAACATATAAAAACCAAAAAGCACCATTTAGTCAACACACAAATAGCACCATTTAGTCAACATATGCACCATTTAGCCAACACAAAAAGCACCATGTAGTCAACACACAAAAAACATTCCATTCCTACTGCACAAATAGCACCATTTATTTAACACATACAAATAATAAAAAGCACCATTTAGTCAAAACACAAAAAGCATCACGTGGCAAGTGTTTCAAGTTGTTTCAGTCCAGCACAGGGCCAAACCAGGGCTGTCAAACCACACAAATGCTCTTCCGTGTCAACACAAAACTGTCACATACACACACGCACCAAACAACAACAACAACAACAACAAAAAACTATAAGAAACCCACAAAACACAGTTCATGACACATCATAAAAGCACCATTTAGCCAACACAAAAAAACACCGTTTACATTATTAAATGTCGTATATAAAATTGGTTCGGCATGCATTGCCAACAGAATAATGGTTAGCCATTTAGCTCCTTTTGGCATATAAGATTAGGGCCATGCTGAAGACGCCAACCATTCCGCTTAATTAATCATACTCAGATTACAAAAAAAATCGTAATTTTTTTTTTTTTTTTAAAGGAAAAGGAATACTTCAAAGCCAAACAAAAAATACATTAAAGGACATACAGGCAAATAACACTGCAGAATGGAAAGCCAGTGCCCATCCTAGTGTTTTCAATTTCTTGTCAGAGCAAAACAGCACAGATAGTACATCATGGACTGCAGAAAAGAAGTGTCAAGGCTTGCTTGAAAAAAGAAAGGGGAATGGACTGGGAAGGCAGAAAAAGGAGACAACAGTGAAGGAAGAAAAAAGGCAGAAACAAAGAGAGCGATAGAAAAGAGGAAATTTCTAGCACAGAATTTCCAGAAGGTGGGGATACTATTTATACTGAAAGACCCCCGGCACCCCCACGGGGGAAAAGCACCATTTAGCCAGCACAAAAAAACACCGTTTACATTATTAAATGTCGTATATAAAATTGGTTCGGCATGCACTGCCAACAGAATAAAATCAGTATTGCCAGAATTGATCAGTGAACTCCAGACAGGTTTTGTACCTGGTAGGTACATCAGTGATAACAACAGACTGATATATGATCTAATGCACTATTCAGATGAAAATAATATTCCTGGGTTACTACTGTGTATTGACTTTGAAAAGGCATTCGACACATTAGCCTGGTCATTTATTAATAGCGTTCTCAGGGCTTTGGGGTTTGGAAACATATGTAACTGGGTAGAAACATTCTATAAACAAGAGAGGCAAGGCCTTCAACACTCATTGTGATAAATTAAGTCCCCTAGCATTAATAACAGAGTAATTTCCCTTTTTTACCAGCTGCACCAAAACGTTTGCAAAATAAATAAAAATTCCATGCTTAGCAAAAGAAGTTCCTGTTTGAACAAAAAATGATAATGACTCCTCTTGTTGTTGTGTCAG